>NW_013665928.1:303425-312554 GCF_000517525.1 Limulus polyphemus
GTAGTACATTACGTATTTTATTTCTTCTTCTTTGTGTTGTCTTATTGTAGTGCATTACGTATTTTATTTCTTCTTTGTATTGTCTTATTGTAGTACATTACGTATTTTATTTCTTCTTTGTATTGTCTTATTGTAGTACATTACGTATTTTATTTCTTCTTTGTATTGTCTTATTGTAGTACATTACGTATTTTATTTGTTCTTTGTATTATCTTATTGTAGTACATTACCTATTTTATTTGTTCTTTGTATTATCTTATTGTAGTACATTACGTATTTTATTTGTTCTTTGTATTATCTTATTGTAGTACATTACGTATTTTATTTGTATTATTTCTGTGTTTAGCGCAGTTTCACCCTAAAATATTGGTTTGTTTGAAATTTCGCGCAATGCTACACGAGGGCTAGCTGTGCTAGCCGTCCCTAATTTAGCAGTGAAAGACTAGAGGGAAGGCAGCTAGTCATCATCACCCACTGCCAACTCTTGGGCTACTCTTTTATCAACGAATACTGAGACTGACCATCGCTTAATAACATCCTCACGGCTGAAGGGGAGAGCATGTTTGGTGTGACGGGGATTCGAACCCGCGATCCCCAGATTGCGAGTCGAGCTCCCTAACCACCTGGCCATGCCGGGGCTTCACTCTAAAGTAAACACTGCATATTAGGGAACTTTTATAAGGCAAGCATGCTGCAAGTTTTTGAGTACTACAAAAAAAAATAACAGAACAGAAAACTTGACATTCTTTTACAATTTTTATATAAAAACATTACTGTCTTTACGGTTTTGTTCGTTTGTTTGCTTCTTTTAGTCACAGCACCCACCACCCAACTCTTAGGCCACTTTTGCTTAACCGAATAACAGGATTTCATCATCATTCATATAGCGCACTCATGGCTCCAAAGTGTGGAGTGGGTTTTTCTGCTACAACGGGACGCGAACTAATTACCTTTCGGATTCACAGTCCAGACTAATTAACCACTAGGACACGCCCGGCCAAAGGTTCTCCCAATTACTAATTTTTTTACTATTACTGTTACACTCTTAAACATCACGGCCATCTTCATCTTTGCTAATCATCCTTATCGCTCTTATTGTCTTTATTTACTACAGTCATCGTTATTATTGTCGTTGTTTACTTTCTAACCACCAGTTTAGTATATTATACTACAGTCATCGGTATTATTGTCGTTGTTTACCTTCTATTCACCAGTTTAGTATATTATACTACAGTCATCGGTATTATTGTCGTTGTTTACCTTCTATTCACCAGTTTAGTATATTATACTACAGTCATCGGTATTATTGTCGTTGTTTACCTTCTATTCACCAGTTTAGTATATTATACTACAGTCATCGGTATTATTGTCGTTGTTTACCTTCTATTCACCAGTTTAGTATATTATACTACAGTCATCATTATTATTGTCGTTGTTTACTTCTAACCACCAGTTTAGTATATTATACTACAGTCATCGGTATTATTATCGTTGTTTACCTTCTATTCACCAGTTTAGTATATTATACTACAGTCATCGGTATTATTGTCGTTGTTTACCTTCTAATCACCAGTTTAGTATATTATACTACAGTCATCGGTATTATTGTCGTTGTTTACCTTCTGTTCACCAGTTTAGTATATTGCACTACAGTCATCGCTATTATTCTCGCTGTTTTAACCTCTAATCTCCAGTTTATTATATTATACTATAGTCATCGTTATTATTGTCGTACTTTCATCAAAGTTCTTTGCGTCCTTTAATCTGTGGAATAATACATAATTAAAGTAGCATGGAATACTTCGTGTTTATTCTCATATTCATAGGTTTGCTTTAAAGTAATTGAGTAGGATCCGCAGAATAATAGGAGATTCGACAGAAAATGTTTTGTGGGAGTAAATCTGAATTATTTATGAAGAGCTACTGTCCCAGACTGATAAATCATAGTATTATATGCACGAAAAAAAGTAATGCTATTTTTTCATAGTGTGTGCTGTTGTTGTTGGTCATTCCTGTCGAAAAATAAACTAAAGGTATCATGTGACCTGCCAGTGGAAAATATAACTATCTACTTCTACATAGAATGTTCAATCTTACGGAAATCTTTCATACAAGAAGGCAAACGTGATATTCTAGAAGAAGGACCCCAAACAATAGTTTACTAGGGAAAAGGGAACTTAGTTGCTCTCTTGTGCCAACTTTCTACAGTTAAAACTATATATACTGTACACTTAGTTAAAATAGCATAGAAGTCCTCTGTGGAACAATACGCAATTATGGTAGCATACAATAGATATTTATTTAAAGTAGAATGGACTTCTTCTGTATAATAATATAAAATTCAAGTAGCATACAATGCATAATTGTGTGTATTTTTGCAAATGATAAAAGCTACATTATCCAGTAATGCTCTGCAATGACTTGTTTACAAACGAGTTTCTAAGTTACTGTCCTGAAATGAAAACTTCGTGGTGTCCTGAATGCTAAAATGTTCCCCCCCCCAAAAAAAAATGATATTAGAGATAACATACAATGTCCGAAAGAAACTATGCACGTTGAGTTGTCGATAATTTCTGATCAAAGTAAGCTAGCTGCATAACATAGATCAGAACTAAAAATAATAACTTAATAAATACTGTCAGTAGGAGATCTCTTACATTCGAAGAAGTATGCAGCCTCCCACAGAAAATCACGTGTATATGAAATGGCTTATAGTATTCTGCAAAAGTTCATATATTTTAACATAACATACAATGTATGCAGATTCTGCAGTAAATGATGTACGTATTGTCTGCTACGTAGTAAGTCGCATAAGTTAAACAATACATGAATACTTCTCTTGTAAGTATTAATTAAACATTAAAGTAAATAAAAAACACAGAAAGATTTCTCATCCTTATTAACAATGCAAGATTTGGTAGGACTACAACTGCTTGTTCAATGAAAAGTGGACGACGTTTCGGTTTCTATAATGATGCCTTATTCAGAAGAGAAGCCGAAACGTCCTTCTCTTTTTAGTCAAGAAACAGTTGTAGTCCATTAAAGTTTTCAAACCTATTATGTCTACTCTGCCTATAGTTCTAGTGAAACAATGTTAATAGATATATCATAAGTCAGCTATACATTCGTATTACAGGAGTCAAGAGGTTGGTTTACCAACTTCGGTAGCAAAGTATGACAAACAAGAAGTTCATACTCATTTTTTGTCCCCCCGTGGGGCAGCGGTAAGCTTACGGACTTACAGTGTTGAAATCTGGGGTTCGATTCCCGCGATATACAGGACGCAGATAGCCCATTGTGTAGCTTTGCGTAAAAATAGCAACAACAAAAACTCATTTTTTAGCATATCCTACCACATCATTTGATCTCTGAATTTACTTCTAACACCCTTAACACATCTTCTCTTAGAAGGATTCCTCTAGAACTTTTTTCTGAAATCTCGTAAAAAGAAAGAGGCATAGTATTTTATTAATCAGAATATATGCACTTAGAATACAAAAGAAAACCTATACAACAAAACTACACTGAACCTAAAATCAATGCACTTAGAATAATAAAGAAAACTATACAATAAAACTACACTGAACGTAGAATATATGTACTTTGAATAAAAAAGAAAACCTATACAATAAATCTACAATTAACGGCAATTTTTTACTGTAAATGTAACGTAATTAGGTTAACTAAAAATTGCAGAATTTTAAAAAGTTATGCTGTTGACTTAAAATATTAAAATACTATTTTCACGCCTCTTTATGACGTCAATTCTAATGTCTTATTAGGTCGATATATTTACAGTGAATTAATAATGAGTGTAGACATTTTTTTATCTTACTAAAAGACATAAACATGTATTATAATCACCAGCATAAGATGCCCACGCTCCATTACGTGGTTCAAGGGCTCCTCATGATTGACATAGGCCCCAATGTACCGATCAAGTTCCTCCTTTATCCCTAATTACTTGTCTATGTATCCCTGCCCCCCCAGTAGCACAGCGGTATGTCTGCGGACTTACAACGCTAGAATCCGGGTTTCGATACCCGTGGTGGGCAGAGCACAGATAGCCCATTGTGTAGCTTTGTGCTTAACTTAAAAAACAAACAAACAAAACAAACTATGTATCCCAAGGGATGTCCGTATCAGAAACAAACTCCATTATAACACCCGCTTATGTTTCCATGCTTAGTCCCGCTAACTTATGAATAGATGTGGGAAAATAATTTAAAACATGGCACCTTGGGATTCCGAGAGAGACCAGAAACACAACATTCTATGCCAGATACGGATTCAGCTATCCTGAAACTTACTCATAGGCCTAGGTAATGTTCCGGGTGAGTTTTAGCTCTCCTTTGTAAATGGTTTACGCCCCATAGATAAGGACATCCAAACATTGTGAATGAGTATAGGATTGTAAGTTGCTTTGTTTTAGTTTGGATAAATACGCCTATTTCGGATGGTATATTAAATTAGCTGTATTAATTCGAAATATTTTAAATCTATGTATGGGTAACTTGCTTTGACTAGAAATTAATGACAGTTGTCTACTTATCCATGTTTTAGGAAATAGGCTTAGTTTATAGGCCCAATTTCATTTTAAAGAGTGGAAAATCAGAAACAGAGATACGTGTGAAAAAGTGCAGTAGAAGAAATGAGCGCTCATCGAGTTTAAATAGTTTATTTAGAGAGAGGAATATAAAAGAAAAAAGTAAGTGTATACTGACAAACAATAAAATAAAATAGCTCCTTCAATAACAGGTGTTTTCAGAGGGGGGATAATGGAGAGAGTTAAAATTGAAAAAAATACAACTGGGGTTATGGACAACAGGTTGAAAATAAATAATACTCTACTCGGGGAAATAAGCAGAACTTTGAGAGAGGAGATAAAAGTGGGTGGAATCATGGGAACATTCAAAGACAAAATACAGTTGATAAATAGAAATATAATTGAGAAACAGAATATGGCTGAAGAAGTACTATGCGTATTCAAATATATCAAAAAAGCGATAAAAAATTTGTGTTTCTAAAGGCGAGAAAATATATTCTAGAGGGCGCATTCAAAGAGATGTCAGGATTTTCGTTTTAGTTTAAAACTACACAGTGGTTTTTCTGCACTCTTTTTATCGCGGGAAATCGAACCACGGATTTTAGTATTGTGTGTCCACAGACTGACCCATCGAGGGACAGTTCAGAGAGAAATTATAGCTAAGGAAGTAAGGAGTGTATTTCGAGATAAAATCATTTGTAAAGTAGAAGGAGTTATTAGAGACTAAAAATTTAAACCTGCCATAAGTAATTAGGAGTTGAGTTGCATAACCCATTATTCTCGAGGTTTCATAAGCTACACCTGCTTCTCAATATCTCCTATTTATTCTTTTCTACGTTATAAAATTTTTAGCACAGTTTTATGAGTAAGAGATCCCTGTCTAAATTGTATTTTCGTAAAATTCGCAATATGTTTTATAGCCTTTTTAACTTGTGAGCGACTTAGAAGATTGGATTCTGTTTATTCCTTCCCTCAAAATGCAGACCAATTGCTTTCGAGCGCGAATTACATCCTTCAAAGACGATCCAAGTTTGGGATTTATTTTTAACGATCGGTCCTCAGTTTGATGCTTAAGGATCTTTCGTTGCCTGTTTCATTCGACGTCTGATTTGTTCAGAAAGGAAGATATAGATTTTAAAACATGAACGCTTCTTGGCGGAAGTCTACAAAATAAAAGTTGTCGTTTCGAAGTGTTAGCATGAAGAAGAAAACAAACTGAGTCAAATAATGCCTAACACTCTACGCTTGAAAGGATAAAAAATGAATTACTAAAATATACTTTTGAATCCTAGTTTTGCTTGTAATAGCAACTGAACAGCAGTATAATCCGATAAACGTATCGATCTCCACCGCCCACATCTTTCACGACTAGTCTGACGTAAAACGTCCGTTAATCCATAAGTTGAAAAATACAGTAAACGCAGGTGATAAAATAGAACGTTTCGGAAGCAAACCCTAATATTATTAATGTTTTTTTAATAATTATATCTTGTTTAATATCTTAGAATATTCTATTCTTTTTAGCAGTCTATTTGTCTGTCCATCTAACTATGATATGGACAAAATGAAGGCACTTGACTGATGAATGAATTAATTACGATCACTAGTTGATGAATCTCGTTAAAGCCTACCCGAACTAAGACTAAATTGACATTAAGTTACGAGTAAGTACAACACAGCACAATGCGACTACAGAATTTAACGTTTTCATCGGTACGCAATCATCATTGAGAACACAAAATAAGTTGAAATCTCAACACCTAAATCATAATTTAGAAAGTGAAGACCGAAACACTATGAACTTTTTGTCAAAAAAAGTAGTTTGCTATACATACTGTGAATCCTAAACGAAACTCGCACACCATAAAGGTAGTGGTATAAGTTCAAGATCGATTACTTGTTACGAGTGGTGTAGATTAGATATAATTTTATCGTAACTTAGATCTCGTTCATTTAGGGGTTAAACAAACAATAACTGATGAATAAAATCATCAGACGAAACGGTGAAAGTCCATCGAATTACAGGCACTTTAAATAAAATAAAATATACTCTTACTTCTATATAGCATTGGTCGATAAATATGATTATGTGCTAAAAAGAAAAGAATAACTCGTGAATAAAGTTTTAAACGTTCTATGACTTTAAGGAAAGATATTTGTAGGAATGAGCGACGATAACAATACACCGTGTTAGTGACACTGAGATAGGCCTAGCACACATTACATTTAATTTGTAAGCGCCATAATGGTGTCATTTTCCAACATGGCGTTAATAGGGCAGTCTTTTCGATATTTGAATTCGAGTTTAATTAATTAATGAAAGGCCTAGTAAGCAACTATAAAATGTATCTATGATGAGATTGCACTCGATATCCGCGCAGAGAATTACCAATATAAACGATAAATATTTATATTCGAAAGTGCAGAAAATTACTAGATGCGTATGATAATCTTCAAAGAAAAAAAGAGTGTTTATAGAATTATCAACTGCATTCAGTTTCAACAGTCACGAATAAAGAAAGAAACAAAAGCATGGAGACAGTTTTTAAATGAATACAGGTACAAACTTTCGCTATGAACCGCAACATACGTTACAAATTATTTTTTCAGTGATTCGTCCACCGAAGGACGCGTTCATATTGATAAAATGTAGACTGGATAATGAAAAAAAACAACAAAAAACGATATATTCTTGAGTTATAGTAAGCTCCACGTTATTATAAGTACTCGCAAATTAAATTTTCATGGCTACATTCTTACGCTGCCTTTTAATCAACGATGGTACAAATCTGACGAAATGAGACTAGAACGAACATTTGGATAATGATTCAGCAATTCTCATGTTCTATTGTAAAAGCTTATATTGATATTTCCAAGGATTTAATGTCGGTGTAATATAAAGTGGATCGTAATTAGATACCTATTTGCGCGCTATCCTAATGTGATTGTAATATCCCGTTTCGTTTCTTTCCAGCTGCGTTGCGCGCTAAGTCAGGTAGACGAAGAATATGCCGGTTGCTTGCAATTTTGCATTTAATTAAACGGACGAACTCATGTAGAAAATTGATTATAGGAAATGAGTACATAATTATGGATCACCCTGTATATAATATGTTATCTATTCTTGAAAAGGATTATATCAGTATATGTATAGATATTAATAAGAGCTTCTGAGTGAAAATAAGAAAAAGTTTCTATTAGCTACTATATCCTGTAACCCGAGCGCTTTCGAGAGATGGACCTTTCTTTTTCTTCAATTTGACCCTGACAGTATGACCCTGAAGAAGAAAGGTCCAAGTTTCGAAAGCGCTCGAGTTACAGGGTTTTTATCGTTTTATGTTAAGGCTTCATGAACATACGTGTTTTTCTGATGTCATGAATCTACAATATCCAGTGCCGACGAGGCCTTTCGTACAATACAAGGTCTCTTCAGGCCGGCTGGGATATAATAGACGGTGGTTAAGACAGTATTTACATCACGAAATTGCTTTACATGTAGCTATTCATTTGAACCTATTTTTCATCATTACTAGAATGTTTCACTAGGTCAGTATTTAAAATGAAAGGTACATGCGAGGACTATCAGTGTAAGGTAAAATCTGCTTCGAACTGGTTTTCTGAGTTGAACACTAGAAGAATTTCGTAAAGTAACGTACTGCTTTATAATGTAGTTATTGATACTGTTTTAATTTAGATAGGTTTATTCCACGTGTAACTGCATTTCTTCAAAGTTAGCTTGTATGTTTTTATTCATTTTGCTTAACACTTACAGGCAATACGGATTTTAATGAAGTGCAGATGGTCGATTTGTGTTTTAAAATCGTAACTTAGTTTTAGACTTATTGCTATACTCCTCCTATATCACGTCAAGTAGTGTATTATTCAAAAACTAATGAAGATTGGAGGAAACACTCATCAATTAAAACATTTTGCAATCCCCATCTAGTACCGTTTCTAATGTTTTGGAAACCCTCGTCAACTACTGTTTATAATGATCTTATAATCCCCATCTAGTACCATTGTTAATGTTTTTGGAATCCTCGTCAAGTACTGTTTATAACGATCTTATAATCCCCATCTAGTACCGTTATTAATGTTTTTGGAACCCTCGTCAAGTACTGTTTATAAAGATCTTATAATCCCCATCTAGTACCGTTGCTAATGTTTTTGGAATCCTTGTCAAGTACTGTTTATAAAGATCTTATAATCCCCATCTAGTACCGTTGCTAATGTTTTTGGAATCCTTGTCAAGTACTGTTTATAAAGATCTTATAATCCCCATCTAGTACCGTTGCTAATGTTTTTGGAATCGTCAAGTACTGTTTATAAAGATCTTATAATCCCCCATCTAGTACCGTTGTTAATGTTTTTGGAATCCTTGTCAAGTACTGTTTATAAAGATCTTATAACCCCCATCTAGTACCGTTTCTAATGTTTTGGAAACCCTCGTCAACTACTGTTTATAAAGATCTTATAATCCCCATATAGTACCGTTGTTAATGTTTTTGGAATCCTTGTCAAGTACTGTTTATAAAGATCTTATAACCCCCATCTAGTACCGTTTCTAATGTTTTGGAAACCCT
>NW_013665928.1:313327-325211 GCF_000517525.1 Limulus polyphemus
GTTTGAATCTTCATCTAGTACTAATTATAACGATTTTATAACCCTCATTAAGTACTGTTTCTAATGGGTTTGAATCTTCATCCAGTACTAATTATAACGATTTTATAACCCTCATTAAGTACTGTTTCTAATGGGTTTGAATCTTCATCCAGTACTAATTATAACGATTTTATAACCCTCATTAAGTACTGTTTCTAATGGGTTTGAATCTTCATCTAGTACTAATTATAACGATTTTATAACCCTCATTAAGTACTGTTTCTAATGGGTTTGAATCTTCCTCTAGTACTGTTTTATTCTTGTTTCGTGGGAGAAGAAATTCAGAAAACGTCTTCGATTTTTTTTTTCATTTGCGTGAAAAATGTTAACAATCTGACTCAACACAATGCTTTACATTATTGTTACCAACATGATTCAACATGATACGTTGCGTTATTGTTACCAGTCTGGCTCAACACGATACTTTGTCACCAATTGTAAAAATTAAGTTTGGTGGGAGACGTAATAGCTAAGACTCTGTGAAGGTGATGTGAAAGGTTTTGGATGTAAGAAACATATTAGATCGTAGAACTTCGTATATTTCTACAGGCAGTGGTCTTTATGTGTATGGAAGGATTTTGTTTTTTTTGTCTGTTTCTTTTATTTACTTTTCCCAGATTGGATAGAAAGCTTTAAGGGTTGATTTCATTTCCGGCCTTTATTTGTACACATCCCACAAATTGAACACGACAGTTTTCCTAAAGGCAAGACACGAATGAAATTTACAAGCTGCTAACTACTGTTTTAATATGCATAACATTCTTAAAATTAATTACACAGTTAACTGTTAAAGTGTATTTGTCCTCATAAATGATTTCGTAATTTAATTTGAATACACTATAAAAGAGCAAAGAAAAAAATTGCATCACGTTTTCATTTGCCCAGGCACAGACAACAAATAGTTCCTGAATAATGTGAGGACAGCAAGTTAAATTCAGTTTCACACTGCTGTTTGTGAAAGAAAATAGACAGTATTATGTATACCTCCATGAGAACTAGTGATATCTGATTGGTGAATTTCCATAGTGACATCATCATATGACACACACACCAAGCTATAAGACAATAGTCAGTATACTGCAGCTTTCTGTCGAAGATAATTTATTTTTAAGGAGTACTCTACTGATTAGTCGTCAGAAAATAGATTTTACTTTTCTATGGCTTGGAAGATATGATTTTGTATAATAATAAAAATGCTCGGAAAAAATGTTTTACATTTTTTTTTCATAGAATATAGTAAGTAATTAAATACAAACCAACAATACTGAAAATTGAGAAGTGTGACTTTCTTATTTTAAACGATCTAAGACATGAAACATTAAACCTTTACAGGTCTAAATAATAAACGCTAACTGAATTTCCACTTTAAGAAAAATGACATCTTAAGTTTAGATGAAATTTCCCTATAGTTTTCACAAATATATCACTTGGGTTATTGGGTTTATTTTCTGATGCGAACTTTTTCTGCTGATCCTGTGTGTTTTTGAAACTGATCAGTAAGATAGACAGATTTAGTTTACTCTCCAAGAAAATGAATTATTCGATTGTTTATGTATTTCAAGTCATTACCTCTCTAAAAGGGAGGTTAAGGAAAGTACCTGTGAAGGTCATTACTTCCTAAAAAGGGGAGTTAAGATGTTATATGTTTAGGTAGTCGAATCGCACGACATCTGACATACCCCCTGTGTCGTGGATTTTGGGGGTTACAAATTTAGCTTAACCATTTTACATAGGATATTATTATGCATATGTTGTACTACATATATATATATATATATCTGAAAAAGTCGCATGCTTCGAAAAAGCACTCTGAAAACACTGAAACTTCTCAAAAATCGAAAAACATTCCTAAGTTCTCCCGACTTCTGCGAACATGTACCCGAAATCTCGTGGAGTTAAGTTTAACAATATTTTGTAGCATGCTTTACACACACAAAAATACAAAACATTCTGATAAAATTCTTATTCCCTATCTAAAAAAAAGTGTTTTAATTTCAAAAAGTAATGTTCCTGTCTACTAAAATGTATCTCATCTATCACATAAAGATTCTCTGTGGGTAGAACAGGTCCTATAATTATTTCACATTGCCTCTGTCTCCCCCTTGTTTGAACTTCTTATGTCCTGAAAACGTTTTTGAGCAAAATTGTATAATAGTTTCGAAATTAATAAGTATAGAAGCAGGATGTTGTTGAATATAAAAGCTTAATATACACCTATTTACACAATAAACCGTACCAACCCTAACTATAGTGAGGAATTAACGAATAATTTACTGATATAGGTTATAAATATGAGTGATCAGTATACGTAATATTTGACTGTCAGTTATATTCTAAAAAATAAAAAAATGCATATTGTTTAAAGCCTTTCGATACCCGTGGTGGGCAGAGAACACATTGCCCTTTGTATAGTTATGTGCTTAACTACAAACAAACAAATTAAAGCCTTGCCAATATAAATTCCTCATCACAAAAATTATTCTCGAGGACAAGACACGCCGCTAAAAACCAAGTTTCGACACTCGTAGTGGGCACAGCATGAATAGCCCCTTGTGCGGCTTTGTGTTTAACAACAAACAAATAAAAGCAAGACACGAGAAAAGACAAAAATAAATGTTTTTTTACAGTTTTTCTGTTAAAGGAAATATCAGCACTCATTTATACATTTCTTAGCCTCCTGGTGGCTAAGCGGCGATTTTGAGGGCTTATAAGTCTAATATTCTGGGTTCTATCCCTGCGTTAGGCACAGCGCTGATAGCTCAGCAACCACCATTGCACTTAACAATAAGCAAAATACTTTCGTATAACTAGAAATGAGATAACCAAATATAAACTTTTAAATTGTGTCATGTAGAGAAATGTTACATATACAAGTTTCGTTTACAGGTTCCATGTTAGGCGGAGTGACACAACCTTGCTAATCATTTCTACAGACAAAGGTTAAAGTCAAGGGAAACTACACAACATAAGTATGAAACAGTATAATAACTCGTAGACATATTAAAAGGTTCTCTCTCTTACATAAAACAAGAATAGGATAACATTTCTTTAGGTTCTCTATTGTATGAGGCAAGGGTAATGGTAACAATATCACTATTACTATTGTATGAGGCAAGGGTAATGGTAACAAGATCACTATTACAAGAAACAAAACTACAATCCAAAAGCGTTTAAATTTGAACATTGTACTTGAAGTAAGAGAACACTATATAAGTATTTACCTAGGTATAGAACACTTATCTAGGCCCTCTGTTATTTTAGCTAAGACTATAATACCTAAGCTTTTATCTGGGTGTTACATGAAGCAAGACAACATTATTACATGACATTTATCCAAGTTTTTCATAACATGAAACTAAACTAAAATACATAAGCAAGTTAGGTTTCCTATTACATGAAAGAAGACTAAATCAAATAACATGTATCGAGGTACATAAGTGTTTACCTAGGTTCCCTATTGCATGAAGCAAAACTAGAGTACATAAACATTTACCTAGGTTCCTTGTTCCATGAAGCAAAACTAGAGTACATAAACATTTACCTAGGTTCCCTGTTCCATGAAGCAAAACTAGGGTACATAAACATTTACCTAGGTTCCCTGTTTCACGAAGCAAAACTAGAGTACATGAACATTTACCTTGGTGCTTCATAAACAACACTACATTACACAACACTTACCTAGGTTCGCTGTTCCACGAAGCAAAACTACAATAGATGAACATTTATATAGGTATTACCTGAAGCAAAACTACGTTACACAACATTTATTTATGTTTCCTATCCCATGAAGTGAAACTAGAAAACATAAACATTTAACTAGGTGTTACATGAAGGTGTTACATGACTACATTCAGTACCGAAGAACGTATTTAACTCTTGAGCTGAGACGATATAGGAAGCTTATGTGTTACATAATCATTTAAATGCATGTTTTGCACCGACCTTTGTGGTTTTAAATAAATTATAAAAATGTAAATGATAATTTATGACCACGTATTTCTTTACTTATAAAAAAAAGAGATCAGTATATGTCTTTGCGGCAGAACAAAGTCAGATAATCAATATGACATACTCTCGAAAGATACTGATAAACAAAGAACAATCTTCGAGACAAGAGACACATTTTGACCTAGTTTCAGCTGTGGATCAGTCAACCTAAAATACTAAAAAAAAAAAAGACAAAAAAAAAACGAATCTCACGTATAATTCCCTAAGTGAACCTAACATCTTCAATACGACCTGCGAGTGATATTGGCTATATCCCATGGAACAATCATTATAACCCACCCACTTCCAGTGGCCCAGCTGTAAGCTTGATGGTTTATAGCTAAAAATCGGTGTTCGATACCCCTAGTGAGCACAACCCATATAGCTAACTGCTTAACCACAAACAACCCAACAAACATTAGCCTTATAACTGTAACTTGATGATGGAAATAGTATTTGAAAACGTTATCGCTTTGATGGATAACGAAAAAAATTAAACATACATTTACAACGCTATATATCAACTTTAACATCAGCATCCGTATAACCTTATATGTAACTTGCTAAACGTATCTATTTTTCTTATCTCCTATGTAGATCTATTTATACGAAAATGTATATATATCTATCTACACAAAATTATTTCAAAGAACATCAAATGTAAAAAAAGATGCGAGAGTCAGACACGTTCTATAAAACGTTTCTCTGCTGTGTACCTGTTTCTGAAGAAGATCTTGTAGTAAACGTTTGGTCAGGCTCCATGTGTAGTTACGTACAAAAGGTGCATACGACGTGAATATTACAGCGTTATAGATGCACTGGCGATCGTGTTGAGAACGATCCGTACTGTTGTTCTCCTGAATTATCGTAGAAATGACTAGACCAACATCACACACACAGTATCTGAACAGTGACAGGCCCACCAAATGTGGACAGATTCAGTTCTCGGCTTCCTATTTACTCCTCATTTCTAATGCCGTGTTCTAGGCGAACCGGAAGTAATCAAGTAAAAATCTTCCGGTCAGGCGTAAATTTCCCAATTTCTTATCTCTATTTGGCTTCCATCCTGTTAGAAATAGGGCTGGGAGACGTGTTATAAACGTAGCACCACTTATGAGATTTGAGTTAGAGGAAAGTGAACTTTTAACATTTGTGTTCTAAGAAGATGACCAATTACTTCATTACTTGCTCTTAGCCGCTCTAGGTTGATGCTGGAGTCCATCTAGCCCAAACGTCGTGCGCTGTTGGCTGTGGAGGCTCTGCAAGAGCCAAGACTCAATTCCCACTTCTTTCTCTTCGTTGCTCGATGGAACATCTCGATCAATAGCTTAGTAGAGGAAGTTCACGGGCACAGAAAAACTGTATAGACTGAAGACGCACGCGCAGCTCCGAACTAGACTTCCAATAATTTGTAATATCGCAGACGAACTCAGAACGAACCCCTGCAGCCTGTGACACCATCATGCTACAAAATCATTTAGGAGGAAGCAACTACAGCAGGTGAGTAAAACGGTAGGAGAATACGGTTCTACATCACACAGTGTGGCTTAAAGGGATTTTATGTACGGTTCGTCAGGTTAGTTGGTGATAAAAATAAATTAAATATTCTCCCAACCTTGGATTTTCAATGTGTAGACTTTAATTGATTTAAAGTTATATCCAATATGTATGTGTGTGTGTAGGTATCAGAGTAGTGCACTGAATTAAAAAAAATCTGAAAAATAGTAATTACTGCATTGTCAAATTAGAGACATTATAAACGAAGCATGCATTTGGCCACGTGATTTCGAATTAAAACAAAAAAAAAGAGGCTTAACACTTTTATTTTTACTGTTCTTTTTTTTCTTCTTCCAAAACTTGGGAGGACATGGGGAAAAAATGTCGTGTCGTAACCATGGCAACGAAAGCGAAGAAAATTCATGTTAAAGCCCAACGTCCTTGTTACAAACAGTTTCTTTTCACTCATGTGAACACATTTTCGTTTTGTGTGCTTATTTAAGAGAAGAAAAATAGTCTTTACAATTTTACAGGTGATTAATTTGTTACTCGTGGTTCTAAAATTCGAAAATAGAATTCCTTAAGAAAATAACTTTTATTACTGCTTAAATAAAACACAAACATATATACTACAAATTTACAAACGGCAGCTTTCTTTATTGTATTATTGTTCTTACCCGTCAAAAAAAGCATCTCTGGCAAATATTTCGTTGTGTTATTTCCGAAAATTTGGCCCGGCATGGCCAAGTGGTCAGGGCGTTCGACTCGCAGCCACGGGTTCGTAATCCCCGTCCCACCAAACATACTCGCCCTTTCAGTCGTGGGGGCATTATAATGTGACGGTCAATCCCACTATTCGTCGGTAAAAGAGTAGCCCAAAAGTTGGCGGTGGGTGGTGATGACTAGCTGCCTTCCCTCTATTCTTACACTGCTAAATTATGGACGGCTAGCGCAGATAGCCCTCGTGTAGCTTTGCGCGAAATTCAAAACAACCAACCAACAAACCAATCCCGGAATATTAATAGCCATGTTAAAAAACAACAACAAAAATTAAGTCATCATGCAAGAAGAACTAATTATTAATGTTTTAAAATTTACAAATGAATTAATCACTTTTTATCAGTCAACTCTGTGTCCAAAATATGACAATTTTAAATGCAAATGGCAACACCTATGGAAATAAATCTCTAGATATAAATTAAGTATAAATGTGGAGTAGTCAGTAAAAAAACGTCAGTAAAATGAATTAGTTTTCCAGAAAACGTAATAGTTAAATTGAAACTGTTGATCTGAATTCTATTATAATCAAATAAAAATTTATTTACTATATTAAACTATATTATATCTGTTATAAATTAAGATAAATATTTCAGAGAGCGGTTAAAATATTCCTGTTTTTTATCATTTGTTCTTTCCAATTTCAAAGACGAAATGCTTTAATAGACTAATACAATGTGCTCAATGTTTAATCAACGTTAGAATAAAGCTAATCTATTGTAGTAAATAATTCTAAAACACATCATAAGTAATAAACAAAACATCACAATTTTATACGAAAACCTCTAAAAAGGTTTGCCTAATAAAACTCATAAATATACAAAAAATATTAGTTACGGCATGGTAGCAAGTCCATTTATGTTATTATAAAAACATCTGGAGAGGCATTGCTGTTACTCTCTACATAAGGACAAACTTTTGGAAAACTCTGGGGTTTGGTTTGGAATTTCGCGCAAAGCTACGCGAGGACTATCTGTGCTAGTCGTCACAAATTTAGCAGTGATAGACTAAAGGGAAGGCGGCTATTCAACACCACCCACCGCCAACTCTTGGGCTACTCTTTTAAAACGAATAATGGGATAGATCGTCACATTATAACCCATTCACGGTTGAAAAGGCTAGCATGTTCGGTTACGGGAATTCGAATCCGTGACTCTCAGATTGCGTGTCGAGCGCCTTAACCACCGGACCATGCCAGGCCTAACTCTGAGGTATTTTCACAACTATTCCCAATGCTGGAATGTCACTAGTGTTATGTTTCTCAACACATCTGGACACTCTTTTATCACATCAAAGGCAACAACTTTATGAATGTTTTAAGTTAACAGGAACATAACGTCAACAAGTGGAAGTTTATTGTAATTTCTTTAATTATTCTCCTTGTCTTGGAAACAAATAGTAATTTAAAAATAAAAAACATCTTTCCTACGATTTAATGATGTATAGTAATTAAAAAAAATATACATATGTGTGTGTGTTAGTAGGTTTCAGGATGTATTGATTTTAAAAAAATCAGAAAAATAGTAATTACTGCAGTGTCAAATTAAAGACATTATAAACGAAGCGTGCATTTGGCTACGTGACTTCGAATAAAAACAAAAAAGCGACTTAACACTTTCTTTACTGCTCTTTTTCCAAAATCTGAGAGAACATGAAAATGTCGTGCCGTAACTATAGCAACCAAAACGAAGAAGATAGAAATTTTACAGCCCAATGTCATTGTTACAAACAATTTCTTTTCACTGATGTGAATATGTAAGTAATTAAAAAAAACATCTTTCATACGTTTTAATGATGTATAGTAACTAAAAAAACATGTTTCTTTTAGTACACAGTAATTCCACAGTCAGTACGTTTCTCGTTACTTTAAACTTAACAACTTTTATAATACACACTATAGATAACAGTGATTCGCAATCTTGTAAGTAATTAAAAAAAACATCTTTCATTCGTTCTAATTATGTATAGTAATTTTAAAATTTTTTCATGAGTTTTAATGTTGGTTAGTGCATCTTACAGCAGTTAGAGGCATAAATGCGATCTTAATTAAATGGCTCTAGCGTTAAGGAGTAAATGTTTTATTTGTTTGTAATGAAACACAAAGCTATACAAAGGGCTATCTGCGCTCTGGCCATCACGGGTATCGAAACCCGGATTCTAGCGTTATAAGTCCTCAGACATATCACTGTGCCACTAGGGAGGTGGGGAGGGGCAGGAGTAAATGAAAAAAAAAACAAAGCTCGGGTATCCATGTTGCAGCGTGACCTCAGTCTCAGTTTAATTTAAATATTTTTTTATTCTCATACCTTTTAAAATTACGTGACGTGTGGCATAAGTTCATAGAAAAAAAAATTGCCAAAAACTGTGTATATACATTTGTATAGAAATATTAAATCTTCAATAATTCAACTGATTCAATATATTGTTGATAATTGTAATAAAAACAAAACGTAGTGGTATCTAAACAATACATTTAACTTGTACAGAAACAGCCATGTTAGAAGAAAGGGATCAGCCATATATAGATGTGATATAAAAAAAGAGCTGAATTATATAAAAGAGCAAACCCTGTAAAGATGTAATGTGAAAGTGGGTAAGTTAAGAAAGAATGAATTATGGAATACTTGACCATTTATATTATTGCAACCGGAATGACCGCTAACATGGGTATATAACAGGGGCCAAGTTTACCCCCAATTGAAGCACTTCTTATGTACCTAGCTGAGCAATACAACTTTAAACTGATCTATTCGTCTCAATCAAATTAGATCTTAGTATACGAGTCTACATCTAATAAAATACAACAAGAAATATGAAGTTTGTTTCCAACACTTTGCTTGTCTGTTGAATTGAGCACAAAGATACTCGAGGGCTGTTTGCGTTATCCGTCCCTAATTAAAAAGTGATGGGCTAGAGAGAAGGAATTTAGTCAATAACATCCATCGCCAACGAAAAGTCGGATTGACCGTCACATTATAACGTCCCGAAAACTGAAAGTGCAAGCATGTTCGGTGACTATATACGGACCAGTAACCCACCGGTTGAGAGTCGAGCGTCCCTAACCACCTGTCTATGCCAGTCCCTTTTCAAACGCAAACTATTTAATATTATTATAAGCATGGTTAATTTATCGATCAAGCCACTCAAATGTCATTATAAGCATGGTTAAATTATCAATCAAGACACTCAAATGTCATTATAAGCATGGTTAAATTATCAATCAAGACACTCAAATTTCATTATAAGCATGGTTAAATTATCAATCAAGACACTCAAATTCCATTATAAGCATGGTTAAATTATCAATCAAGACACTCAAATGTCATTATAAGCATGGTTAAATTACACAGACCTGCGAACTTAAACTTCATGAAAGTTGTTTTGGTTTCAATAATGGATTTTCCATAATTCAGCTAAGCAGATTTCGAAAATAATATTCTTTTTTTTCTATCAGGTTAGGATTTTTTACAAATCGGGAAGAAAAAAAAAACTCTTACTTAGATCAAATTATTATTTCGTTTAACACAATTAACATTTCTTATCATTGTGTTTATTATACTTGTGTTCTAGAACGATCGATAAGACCCTCACGTCGTGATTGGTCTAGAGAAATCTCTAGCCAGTGGTTCTCAACATTTTAAGCATAACAAAATGTGACCCGATTTCAATAAAAATGATTCACTTATGGAGATATGATGCTTTGTTAAAAATCTGTACGTGATGGAGAAAAATGGGTATCATTTTCGGATTCAGCGTACAGGAATTAGTGTAGAACATGTAAACATTTGAAGACACTAAAACCATCGCAGGCCTGTGCTGTCAACCAAGACACTTAAAGATAATAATGCCACTTTGCCTCAATATTGATAAGATATTCCTAAAGATCTATAAAGATCGCTAAAGATCAGAATTTTCATATTTGTATCCTTTTGCACTGACCTTCACTTCAAAATACAAATCAAATTACTGTTCTCAATGCTGTATAATTGTTTTATTTTTTATTATGGTCTGGTTATTTTAGTTTAAAGAAAGTACATAGGTAGGGCATCGCTACGATGACAAAAAATGTCGCAGGATTTAAGTATCTGACAATGTACTCGTTACGAAAGTTCAAGATCCTTACACTATAGCTGGAAGAAGTGTTAGAAGAGCTGTGACTTGGGTCAGGAAAATGACATTAATTCTGTAATTTACAGATGAATAACATGATACTTTGTTTGTTTTTTTTTACAAAATTACACGTTGTAACAACATCGACATTTCATTTAGACCAGACTGGACACAAACACTTGATTTCTTTGAAAACTCTTGACTGGGTGGTCTCACTCTGAACTGACATCAAGTGTTGCTCAAACTAGATCAGACTCAAGATAAAGACTTTCAAGTTACATCGAGACGAAGAAAACATTTTTTCTTAGTTTCTATTAACAACATAAAACGTATTAAAACATGACAGCTTTCAAACTGGTGTCGCTAGAAAACCTAATGAAAGCACTGAGGTATTGTAAAATTTCCAGTAAACAAGGGCATTTCAAAATCTTCAGGTGCTGATTTACAGCGGTCAAGAGTGAACTTCAACAGTGTATTTATTTGTTGTTGCACAAAATTACACAATGGGTTATCTGAGTTGTGTTGTTCACGAGCATCGAGCCTTCAATTTTCGCGCAATTAGCTTCGAAGTTACCGGGAAACTGACTTCGAAAAACCGTTAAAATCTGAAATCTGAAATGTTTTTCAAATTTTTAAAGAAATAAACTTATCGTAAGGTAAGTTATAACAATGAATTAATATTACACTATTTATTCGTCTAGGTTAGTGTAAAACACCCACGCTCCGCTTTAAGGTTCACAGAGCCCCTTATGTTTTACAGAACCCCCTAATGTTCCTCCATTATCGCTAATGTCTCTTATAGCTACCCCAAGAAAGATCTGCACACCCCCCTGAAATAAGTTTGGTCTCGCTAAGCTTGTGAGTGAGCCAGAAATACAAAATTGGATGCCAGCTTCAAGTTCAGCGACCCTTCAAACCTACTCCCAGTCTTTATCATGCTTGAGTGACCTTCCGGACTCCATAAAAAATAAGGGTAGGGGATGGTAGGGGGGAGGGAGCCTGAGTCTGCCTGCAAAGTTTGGTCCTGATTGTTCCAAAACTGTGTGAGGATTTCGCGGGCAAACAATTCACAAACATATGGGATTGAACAGCGGCTTTAGTCTAGATTTACAAAGTTTTGTTCAGTTCAGCACTTTAACAACGTACTAATTGCCAACAATTGGGGTCTGACGTAACTGTATCACATACATATATAAATACCTACCATAAATTAGGTTACTTTAACATGGGTTTAGCTTTAAATCGTAATATATATGTATATTCACGAGGTTTAACGAATGCGGGAGTAATACACAACCTATTGCTTAACAATACTTCAGTTGTTATATTGTTTTACTTTTGGTTTTGGCCCGGCATGGCCAGGTGGTTAGGGCGCTCGACTCGCAATCTGCAGGTCGCGGATTCGAATCCCCGTCACACCAAACATGCTCGCCCTTTCAGCCGTGGGGGCGTTATAATGTGACGGTCAATCCCA
>NW_013665928.1:326211-338896 GCF_000517525.1 Limulus polyphemus
GGAAGCCCAGGTGACCTTTATGACCATACTCACCGCCTTTTATATATATCATTCATCTAGTTTACCCTAAAGAAGAAAAGTCCACCTTTCGAAAGCGCTCGGGTTATAGGGTTTTAATCGTTTTATGATAATTATAGTATAACCTTAACTTTAATGGCATTATTAACTCATATAACATAATTTTAACACTTTGTTAAATGATAAAAAATACAAGTTGATCAGCAATAAGACCCTTAAAAACCCTAACAATAATTAGATTTCTTACGAAAAACTCTGCAATTAACAGTTACAGTGCAATGCAAAGATTGTATTAGCGGCGTCTCATTGAATATGATTTTATCCACTTTTATATTTAATAGGAAAATAAACATATATATATATATATGTTTACATTTTACATCGAAATCGAATGTTTGATCCCGTGGAAGCTTTAGTAGAATTAAATTGTAATAGAATAATGATTCTTTTTAAGCATTTTCTCGTATTTGTATTTATGCTCTAGTATATTTATTTTGTATTCATGCTAAAGTTATTAAGGCGATCTGACGCCGTTGCTAATTTTTAACTACCAAAGGGTTTGGTTTGTTTTGAATTTCGCGCAAAACTACACGAGGGCTATCTGCGCTAGCCGTCCCTAACTTAGTAGTGAAATACTAAAGGGAAGGCAGTTAATCATCACCACCCACCGCCAACTCTTGGGGCTACTCTTTTACCACCGAATACTGAGATTGACCATCACTTAATAACGCCCCCACGGCTGAAGGGGAGAGCATGTTTGGTGGGAATATGAGTAAAACCCGCGACCCTCAGATTGCGAGTCAAGCGCCCTAACTACCTGGCCATGCCGGGCTACTACCAAAGGGAAGGCAGCCAGTCAGCACCATCTTACCACACACCATCAACACACCAAAAATCCAGAGCATTATTACAGAGCCAGCCCGATGTTCGAGGAGTGATGGTGTTGAACACACTCTATACTATCAGCTAGGGGTGTGCTTTTTAGAAAAGTCAGTCAGTCCTTTTGTTCGGTTCAAAGAGATAAGTCTCTATGGTTTGTACATCAGGTTGTGTGATCACATTGACTCGTATATATCGATTAGTAATGAACTGAGTCGTTGGTGTTTCTTATGCTAATGTACTCATCAGCGTACCAAGAGATAGGTCTCTATGGTTTGTACACCAGGTTGTGTGATCACAATGACTCGTACATATCGATTAGTAATGAACTGAGTCGTTGGTGTTTCTTATGCTAATGTACTCATCAGCGTACCAAGAGATAGGTCTCTATGGTTTGTACGTCAGGTTGTGTGATCACATTGACTCGTACATATCGATTAGTAATGAACTGAGTCGTTGGTGTTTCCTATGTTAAAGTACTCATCAGCGTACCAAGAGATAGGTCTCTATGGTTTGTACACCAGGTTGTGTGATCACAATGACTCGTACATATCGATTAGTAATGAACTGAGTCGTTGGTGTTTCTTATGTTAATGTATTCATCAGCGTACCAAGATGGTGCTAATTGTTTTGGAGATTCTATTGGTTTTTCGAAGAAATTAATCTTTTTGCAATTGCTGTGCGGATTCTAAAAGTTTTTATTGTTTTTTTTTGTGTGTGTGTGTGTGGTTGTTTTTCAGGTGCTAGTCTCGTAGTGGATTCTCCATTTATTTGATCCGGTGCCAGTTCTCTTGGAAACTGACCAAGTATTGAACTATCAACTATGTCTACATCTGCCTTAAAAGATAAACGCTCTCCAACTCTTTCTAAAGTGAGAAAGATGTAATATCTACTAGAGATGCATTCAGGGAGGAGAGAGATGAGGGGTTATAGAGTGTAGTTTTCTCAAAAAGTGTTTAGATGGGGAATGTTCTAAAATATATAATTCGGCAAGAGATAGACAAATTTACGTTGCATGTATTATTCTACAAGAGTTAGTCGTATCTATGTGGCATGTATAATTTGATAAGACGTAGTCGTATCTATGTGGCATGTATAATTTGATAAGAGGTAGTTGTATCTATGTGGCATGTATTATTCTACAAGAGTTAGTCGTATCTATGTGGCATGTATAATTTGACATGAGATAGTCGTATCTATGTGGCATGTATAATTTGACATGAGATAGTCGTATCTATGTAGCATGTATAATTTGACAAGAGTTAGTCGTATCTATGTGGCACGTATAATTTGATAAGAGGTAGTCGTATCTATGTGGCATGTATAATTTGACATAAGATAGTCGTATCTATGTAGCATGTATAATTTGACATGAGATAGTCGTATCTATGTAGCATGTATAATTTGACATGAGATAGTCGTATCTATGTAGTATGTATTATTCTACAATAGTTAATCGTATCTATGTGGCATGTATAATTTGACATGAGATAGTCGTATCTATGTGGCATGTATAATTCGATAAGAGGTAGTCGTATCTATGTGGCATGTATAATTTGACATGAGATAGTCGTATCTATGTAGCATGTATAATTTGACATGAGATAGTCGTATCTATGTAGCATGTATAATTTGACATGAGATAGTCGTATCTATGTGGCATGTATAATTGATAAGAGATAGTCGTATCTATGTGGCATGTATAAATTGACATGAGATAGTTGTATCTACGTGGCACGTATAATTTGACATGAAATATTTGTATCTATGTGGGATGTATAATTTGACATGAGATAGTTGTATCTACGTGGCACGTATAATTTGACATGAGATATTTGTATCTATGTGGCATGTATAATTTGACATGAGTTAGTCGTATCTATGTGGCATGTATAATTCGATAAGAGGTAGTCGTATCTACGTGGCTTTCACTAGCGCGTAAATCAAATGAAGTTTCTTTAGGTGTGTGTATGATTATCTCCATTACAAAAGAAAGCCTTTTGCGGGTTCAGGCAAGATTCCGAAAAATAGTCTTTAATTTTTGGTCAAGATTTCCAATGTGAAAAAGAACCATCGTCAGTAAAAGGGCCTAGAAAGATATCAAGAAGATTTCGTAAATAATGATGAAGGATTCCATTCAGAAACTTTTGAAGTGAAAGGAGATTCTTCATAAATTGGACAGGAAAAAAAAACACGTTATTATGATTGTCCAATAAAAACATTGTTGAAAATTCTGAATGCGAGTGGAGCTAAGAACAACTTATATCTTAGATGAGCAGATGTTTTACAGATAATTGTACTGGATGAAGACAATTTTTTCCCTCTGATAATTCCATTTGATCCCTGATGTGCGATTACTCCCGCGTTTCAGTGTTCCATAATTCTGAGAGAACCACCTATAAACAACACGTGTATACACCTTTTATTTTATATATTACTGTCAATCATTTACTTTATATATCTTGATATAATATATTATTTGAAATTTTGTATGCATTTTTTTATCTCAAATAATGTAAAAGAAGATAAAAATTTTAGAAAGAATCGTGAAGAAGACTCAAAAATGGAGGAACAGGGAGAGATTTGGAGGATCTCAGGTTTGACCGAATCAGTTTGATTGACAATTGGTTTTAACTTGTAAGAAATCGTTCAAAACAATGATCTAAATTAAGATCTTTAGAAAATTTTAACTTGAGTCTCCATATGGAGTCATAGAGGTCTTAGAGACTCTCAAACTGACTGAATCCATGGATTTACATCAAAACTTGAAGAAGATGTGAAAGAGATCTACGCTTGAATTTTCCGAATCTTCATAATGGAACAACCACGTGAGATATCAGTATGACTGTAGCTGCTCTTAGGATTGTCTGCACGCACTTATATAAAAACTGGCACAGCCATGTAAATACTCAATCAAAACAAGAATGCAGTTGTAGATATTTGAAAGTTTGTCCCCATATGTGGAGATCAAGGAAATTTTGTGAGGCCCCCCCAGTGACACAGGGTTAGTCTGTGGACTTACCACACTATAAACCGGGTTTCTATATCTGTGGTGGGCAGAGCTTTGTGTAGCTTTGGGCTTAACTACAGACAAACAAAGAAGTTTTGTGAGCACCAATTTATTTGAAATTCGATAAGACCCTGTAAGAGGTCGCTCAAAACGTGACATGCAAAAACGTTAAGCATAATGTTGTTTCCTGTGTATTTTCATGTTCAATTTCCTAGCCTATACAAATTCTATTATTTTTTATGTGCTTAGTATATAATTCTTAGACTCTCTAGGCAACTATTATAAAACTTTACCATAGTCAAAAGATTTTCTTTTCGTATTAAAGAAAGTAGCAATGAAAAATGCATTCCAGAGTATTAGTGCGTATTTAACCAGGCTTAAGAAATGAGGGAACTTTTTTTATGAAATATACAATGTAAATTGGACCATACTTATTCAAAGTAAACCTTTGCGACATTAACAAACCTTTGCTTATTTTACCCAAACCAATAATGTTATTATAAATATATTATATGTCTACATATACAGTAAAGTAACCAACAATTAGTTTTTGTATATAAATTCACCTTTAAGATAGATGAAGCTGCTACATAATTAACTATTATGTTCTCATGAGGAATCAGTCGATTGTAATATTGCTAACACTGAAAATTGCCCCCCCCCCAGTGGCACAGCGGTATGTCTGCGGACTTACAAGGTTAGAATCCGGGTTTCGATACCCGTGGTGGGCAGAGCACGGATAGCCCATTGTGTAGCTTTGTGTTTAATTACAAACAAACAATTAAATTAGAGTATATAAACTCTTGCATAAGAACTTAACTTTCGCAATCTGTATAGCCCAGTTCTATTTAAACACCATCCAATATATATTCTATATGAATTCATATTGTGTGTGAACTTATACGTTTGTTCACGAATCATTTCCACAGTTTTGGAGCTAGCAGATCCAAATTTAATAGGTGATATCTTGATTGGTGCGGGAGTTTCCGTATCCATTGAAAGAAGGTGTACCACTGGAACAATTGGAAGGTCGCCTAGGCATAATGAGGGGTCTAGGTGTAGTTTACAGGTTCACTGAATTCCGATATAACATAAGATTCTTTTGTTGCTGATCCACCTCCCCGGACCCCAGGGGCGCCATCTTTGAAACGTGAAACTGTGGTCACATCTTCACTAACAAGCTAGCGGGATCAAACTTGTTACACACTGGGGCCTCTGTGAATCTGAAGGCTTTGAACCGGAGAGCGCGGATATTTTGTGCTAGTTTCGTATAAAGAAACCCCAGGAATTAATTTTCTCAAAAATTAAAAATAGAACAGAGTAATATACTAGAAATATATAATCAGGGAAGAAAATAAACCTGAAAAGGCACCATAAAAATAAATATATAATCGAAAAAAACACTAAAATGTCAACAGAAAATAAAACAGATTGGATGAAACATAAATAAAAATATATATGGAAAACGTTGATCATATTGCAATGTATATAACTAGTGAAACGTTTGTTATGCTTTTTAAGCGTGCTTTTATTTAGTCCTTACTTTTTTGCCTATTATTCACATTTTAAAAAATGCCAAAGAAATTAACATTTGCGTCGCAGACCTATGATACTAATTTGTTATAAACCATGGTTCAAGAAATCTAACTCATGGGAAATGGCATGATTTTTTGCCATACGATGAGTTCGAGATTACAGAGAATTTGAAATGATGTTTGTTTGTCTTTTGAATTTCGCGCAAAGCTACACGAGGGCTATCTGCGCTAGCCGTCCCTAATAATTTAGCAGTGTAAGACTAGAGAGAAGGGAGCTAATCATCATCACCCACCGCCAACTCTTGGGCTACTCTTTTACCAACGAATAGTGGGATTGACCGTAACATTATAACGCACCCACGGCTTAAAGGGCGAGCATGTTCGGTGTAACAGGGATTTGAACCCGCGGCCATGTTATTGCGAGTCGAGCGCCCTAACCACTTGGCCATGCCGGGCCTAGTTTGAAATGAAGGGTTGAATGTTAGAGCTTCCACAATAGAAACCTTACTCTGTGATGCACATTTTCTATTTCCTTCAGTTTAGGCTACAAGAAGATCACATGGTTCTCCAGAGACCGGGAAATAGATGTTGTGGGTTGAAGCTTTAAGTACTATACCTTAACCAACCAAATCACCTTGGTTATCACTCTAGCAAGCCCTGATGACGACTTGCTTCTTTCAATTAAAAAAAGAAAGGAAAACCTACACTAAGTAATCTTATATATGAAAAAAAAATCCATTACATCTCAAAAATTTTATTTACAACTGACATTTATAGTTTCATTTTTCGAATCTCTACTTTTAAGAGCATTGTTTTATGGAGACAGTATTCTCGCCAATGGGAATAAGCAATAAATGAAAAACACAACATTATCTTATGCGTTCCTTATTATGTCAAACGTCTGTTCTCATGCAGGCGCATTGAAGTCTTTTTCATTTTGCTTCTGAGAAAGAAACATGTTTTTCTTTCCAATTTGTGAGAAGCGGTCCTTTATAATTTCATTTTGTTATGAACCACGAATAAGATAACTATTGGAAACTCAATAGTAATGTCGGTTTTGTTCATAATATCGCTGAAAAGTTGTTGTTTCAGAGTTTTAGCGCTAAGCTACACAAGAGCATCTGGCAAAGTTGTCCCAAATTTTGAACTGACAGACTTGAAGGAAGACAGCTAGTCAAGAGCAACCACCGCAAACTCTTGAGCTATTGATGCCTCACCGATGGTGGGATTTAACCGTCAATCTATTATTTTTGATATAGGATACATCAAATGATTATGAAACACGTGCAAGAGTCCTTGTGAATTAACCTTTGGATGTTCGAACTTCAACCAGTTATTTAACGATTCAAATCAACTATCTTTATGTTCATTCAGCGTATGAGATTACGTTTTAAGCCTCTAAAACAGTTAAATACTAGAACGTCGAATGAAGGTAGAAATGTGTTATATTGATCCAGCATTTAGGCATGAGATCTGTTTTTAAAACAAACGTTACGATTGATTTTAGATATAACGTTAAACTAGATTTTAGAGAATAGGCCTAAGAACAAAACTTAGACTAGATATTATACTAGATTTTAAGCTAGAGTTAACTTAGTCTAGAGATTGTAATAGACTTTAGATTAGATTTTGCATCAGATATTTGATTAAGTTAACGTAAGAACATTGTTTGACTTGAAATTTGACTCAACTTCTATATGTAAAAAAAAAAAAAGTTGTAAATGAGATTTTAGATCAGCACAAAAAAAAAGAACTCGATGAATTACAAGTACATGTGTGTTTTTGGTTTCAAAAAACAAACAACCAAAAAGTTATTCTGGTTTCCACATTATGCATTTAGTTTCTTAATAACATAAGATAACGAACTGGGAAATATAAAATACATGTTAACATAAGGTAACGAACTGGGAAATATAAAATACATGTTAACATAAGGTAACGAACTAAAAAATATAAATGCATGATAACATAAAGTGACGAACTGGGAAATATAAGATACATGTTAACATAAGGTAACGAACTGGGAAATATAAGATACATGTTAACATAAGGTAACGAACTGGGAAATATAAGATACATGTTAACATAAGGTAACAAAATGGGAAATATAAAATACATGTTATCATATTTTCTTATACAATATCTTGCCAGTTTACAAACTTAAATTAATTGTAGCTCATATGTTATATATTTAAACGTTATCATAAACTATAGTCGCAACTAAAAACTAAAAATGTGTGTTATAATATCTTTTAGTTGCCCTGCCACTTTATCTTGCGTTTAAGTTGTATTGTATCTATTCAAATAAAGCGTTTTGAAATACGTTTTTAAATGTCGTTATTTTCTTTCTGAACCATTTGAAACTACTATATTCTGCTGTTTAATAAAATAAAACTCATCATCACGTACATTTGAAACTACTCTATTCTGCTGTTTAATAAAATAAAACTCATCATCACGTACATTTGAAACTACTATATTCTGCTGTTTAATAAAATAAAACGCATCATCACATACATTTCCAACTACAATATTCTGCTGTTTAATATAATATATACTCATCATCACGTACATTTGAAACTACTATATTCTGCTGTTTAATATAATACATACTCATCTTCACGTACATTTGAAACTACTATATTCTGCTGTTTAATATAATACATACTCATCTTCACGTAATACTGAAGCATTTCTTTCGACACTGTAAAAAATACTATAAATATCTTCAATTTAGATTTAAATATTAGAGGAAAATTTTACTAAACTTTTCTAGTGTAAAATATCATAATATATGTGGTAAAATACTGGCAATCCAATTGCCAGTTACTAACAGTAAATCGTACAATATATTGTTACAATGTACAAGACTAGTGATCGATTTTATAATAAAAGCTGGTATAAAAATCCGTATAAGGTGACAAGGAGAGAAGGAAACTGATTGTATCGATCCGCTGGAAGCTCTAAGGATACCAGTGGTTTATTTACGAGTTACTTTTTTCTCTCTCCGTCCTCAGATACTGCAATAAATTCTACAATAATAATTACAATTAATAATAAGTTGTCTTAATTATGAGTAAGAGTAAAACTACAAAAATATACTATGAGCATTTTATCCTACGTCATCAGTTGGGTATCCTTGCTGTTAGCGGTGTTTTCGGCCATTAACCCAAGAACACATGGCAAGGTTGGGCCTACTTAGCAAAAGTACCAAGCACCAATGTAGATATGTCACATGTAAAGCTTCATGAACCATGCCTATCCCATTTATCCAATGTAGGTATTAATATTTAAGATATTAGTTATTAGATGTTGCTAATACTATAAATATTTAAAGTTAATAAATTTAAATCAAGTTGATGCTGTAAAGTAAGATAATTTACAGAAATACATACAAACTTACGTCTTATTTAACGTCTAAGTTCCAGTTAGATATTTACAACAATAGCACAGCTTGTGAAAATACGTAACTACTAATGCATCTGGTTTAGTTTTACCCTTCTCAGTCCACTACTGTGTTTAATGATGACCTTGCTAAAGAAAGTCTGACCAACAGCTAGAATTGAGAGCGGGATTGGACTTATAAAGCGAACATACCAAGTGTGATGAGTTCTTAAAAACGGAAGGTTTGTTTGTAGTTAAACCTTCAGACTTACCGTTGTGCCACTGGGGAGGGAGGGAGGGGTGAAAGTGGAAGGATAAGTTAAGAAAAGTTAGCATAGAATTTTTAGGAAAGTCAGGTAATGTGTATGTCGATAACAAAATTCTAAAATAAAAAACAAGTAAACATAATCTGACAAACTTGAAATTTAACTATGCCTAACAGTAAACTACTCCCCCTCTTTTACAAATATTGCCAAGTGAAACTTGTACAAAAAGTGTATAATCAAGAATACATTATTTTTTCGTCCAATCACACGGTTACAATAACTAACACTATAACTAAGGTCCATAATTCTAGTAATAACAGATTTAACGACTTTGTTCTGATATCGTGATAATCGCTGGTCTAACTTCAAACTTACATACTGAAAGTTAGGAGTCCTCCAAATATGTTGGTGATTGTCAAGATAAACATGATCGTCAGTGTATATATGCAAGTATGCTTTTTACAGAATTGTTTTTATACATATAAGGTTTGCTATCAATTTATAATTTAACTTTGAACTCTAGCATTCGAATGTGTTTAAAACATTTTATTACTCAAGTAGCTTTAGCTACTATATTTACAATTTAAGTTGAACGAGTACCTCGAGTTAAAAACTGCCGATTTCAATTACTTCCGATTTGTTTGAAATCTCCATTAGCTCTATTTTTAATGAAAAAGATAGATACTTAGTAAGTAAAACTAAAATACGTAAACAGAAAATCTAACACTTTAAACCAAGCTCGGGAGATCCACAATGAGGGAATCACGATCCCAGTGAACAGAAGGTCATATACAACTAATAAAATAAAATATTTGATGAGTTCATATAGCAAAATCCCACAGACTATAAGACCTGACACTTTAAACCAAGCTCGTAAGATCCCAGGGAACAGAAGGTCTTACATAATAAACAAAGAGAACAAGATCTATGAAAAGTACACTTAGCAGGATCTCATGATTAGAGCATGTGGAAGATATCAAGGTCCGACAGAGCAAAATCCCACAGACTATAAGACCTGACACTTTAAACCAAGCTCGTAAGATCCCAGGGAACAGAAGGTGTTACATAATAAACAAAGAGAACAAGATCTATGAAAAGAACACTTAGCAGGATCTCATGATTAGAGCACCTGGAGGATATCAAGGTCCGACCGATCAAAATCTTTGGCACTTTTCAAATCAAGATGATGAACACGTAATAAGGAAATTCAGAAAAAAATATCAGGCATAAACTTCATACCTTAAACTACTTTAATAAGGTCCATAATAAAGACATTAAGATTCCACCAAACAGAAGTTCTGACACTTTAAATCAAACTAATGATACCAGTAATAAGAACACTTAGCAAGATCCCACATGAGAAAAGCTTTGGCACTTTAATCCAAGCTAATAAGTTCCATAATTAGGACATTTAACAACCATTCAACAGAACAGAAGATATGACACTTCGAACCAACCTCATGAGATCCGTAATAATAACATTTAAAAGTATGACACTAAACAGGAAATTTGACCATGAGATCTGTGATAAAGACATCAAAACCTTACCGATAAAATGCTATCTCCCTCTTTGAGTTTTACGTCGTGTCCAGCAGGAATGACACTCTTGATCGCATTCTCTGATGAAAGAGCAACCTTTTCCTTGATTGACCTCCAGACTATGTTCTAGACTTCTAAACAGTTTCACTTCATAATCTGGTCCTCATTGACATTATCTGCTATTAATAACATTTTCAGAAACTCCACCGTCGAGACCTGAATAGCAATGAGAGCCACAGCAAGTGAACATGGGTGTTTTACCGCTGAATACACCAACGATTGATACTTCTGGTTTAATTTTAGTTTGTCATTAAAACCCGAAACTTAACTTATCAATTACAAACATAAAACTCGTTACCCAACTACTTATTTAAATATGCTGTATACCAATACCAATAAAATATTAAATGAAACTTCTGTATCCGTTGTATAGAAAGCAACCACTGTTTTTTTATATCTACTTTTATTGTTTAAAACGCTGTATGTTATTTTTGAAATATCATATTTATTAAATAAGAAACTGTGTGTAAAAGGGACAGTTACAGTGTTGAATCTGGACTTACTCTAACATAGTTAAATGTCTAAATGCAGAAGGCATACATTTCATATCACACATACGTATTATTTAACACTACGGCTCCACGATGGGTCAGAAGTAAATTTACGTAATTACAACGCAAAAATCCGGGGTTCGATTCACTGCGGTGACACAACAGATAGCCCAATGTCGTTTTGCGCTAAAACAAACGCTATGATGTAAAGTACTTGTTGAAAATACTGATAACTGTGCTTTTGCTAGCTTCTTATTGATGCTGTATTAACGGACATAAACCTTGAATAAATTGTAGGAATAAGTTATCAATCTAAAAATATTTTTTAATTACGGACAAAAAGCACACGTGTTTTAAGAAACACTAAATTTCGCTAGGTTTATCTAACTTAATCACGTGGAAAGCATCAGAAGGAAATGTCCAACTGTTCGTTTGTTTGTTCTGTTCTGAATTTCGTGCAAAGCTACACTAGGACTATCTGCGCTAGTCGTCCATAATTTAGCAATGTAAGAATAGAGGGAAGTCATCACCACTCTTGGGCTACTCTTTTACAAACGAATAATGAGATTGACCGTCACATTATAATGCTCCCAGCGCCCTAACCACCTGGCCATGCCGGGCTTACAACTGTTCGAAACTGTCACGTTAAACTTCATATTTATCTCCGAACAGTAACTAGTGAAGAGGCCTTTCATTCAATACCAGAACTCTTCATTTGGACTTGACGATAACAGATAAAAGTATTTTTGTTTTTAAATGATTATTTCATTCCAACACCAATGCTGACGGGCCATTAGGGGGTTACGCCCTCTCTTCAGCCATTAGAGAATATCAATAATAGACGGCTGCATATACAATGGCTGGAAAATAAGTTGCTCCAGATGTAAGAAATTAAGGAGAGAGCAAGAGGCGAATATATAGAAGATATTGAATGTAGTTGTCAAACACTAGGGTTGAAAGTAAACAATTTCTAGAAAGAGTAATATGGATGTGTGTGTTTACTTATACCAAAGCCACCTCGAGCTATCTGCTGTGTCCACCATCGAACCCATGATTTTAGCATTATAAACCCGAAGACTTACCTCTGTCACACCGGGAGACAGATTAATATGGATGTGTGTGTTTACTTATAACAAAGCCACCTCGAGCTATCTGCTGTGTCCACCATCGAACCCATGATTTTAGCATTATAAACCCGAAGACTTACCTCTGTCACACCGGGAGACAGATTAATATGGATGTGTGTGTTTACTTATACCAAAGCCACCTCGAGCTATCTGCTGTGTCCACCATCGAAGCCATGATTTTAACATTATAAACCCGAAGACTTACCTCTGTCACACCGGGAGACAGATTAATGTGGATGTGTGTGTGTTTACTTATAACAAAGCAACCTCGAGCTATCTGCTGTGTCCACCATCGAACCCATGATTTTAGCATTATAAACCCGAAGACTTACCTCTGTCACACCGGGAGACAGATTAATATGGATGTGTGTGTTTA
>NW_013665928.1:339497-350737 GCF_000517525.1 Limulus polyphemus
TGTACTTGTAATTCGATACACCGATTCTGATGTACTTGTAATTCGATACACCGATTCTGATGTACTTGTAATTCGATACACCGATTCTGATGTACTTGTAATTCGATACACCGATTCTGATGTACTTGTAATTCGATACACCGATTCTGATGAGAAATTATTGAAACATTTTCGATAAAAAAACACCTATTTTTCTCCTTGCTAGAAAGGAAATTTCACATTAAATTCCATATCACACTCTTACAGTTTTTGACCACCTTTCCTGGCTAGTATCCAAACGTTTAAGGACGTACAGCAGCACGCGAAAAGGATTGGTTTTCTAAACCATTATTGTTTGACTTATAAGGCATTTCCTAGCGACTATAATGTTTTTTTTTTATCACCTCACCTTGGAAAGATACTTATTTTGTGAGATAATATGAGAATTTAACACCTTTTATTTCTAAATTAGAAAAGCATTGAAAAGATGAATTATTTTTACCCCTACGAAAAAGAAGTTTCATTATTTCTGCGATCCTCAGAAAGAAAATGAATAATTAAAACTCTTTAATGAAGATATATATATATACTAAGTTACATGGTTCACTTGATTTTAATATTTGATAATTAGAATACATTTCATATTTAACGTTGAATTTGTGCTTACGGTGTTTTAGTTTGTTTATTGTTAAGTATAAAGCTACACAATAGGCTTTCTGTGCTCTACCCACCACACGTATCGAAACCTGGTGTTTAGAGTTATACGGTGTTTTGGTAGTCTTCTACTTACCACAGTAAACCGATATTTAAATGGGGTATTTGAAGGAAACGCAGCTTTAATGTTACTGACTTATTCTTCTGAATTATTCAGCGAACAAGCTATTTAAGGTAATGTAATGTTTTCTTTCACCACTACATTTATGAATTCAAGTAAGAAAGATAATTCAAACCTGTCTATTATTCTATTCGCCATTTGTCACACAGTTAAACGGGTTTTGGAGTATCAGATGTGGGGTAGAATTCCCTGAAAACAGTCTAACATGGAGAAATCATAATTTTGGTGATAAGAAAGAAATGACGTTGATATTAAGTTTTTTCTAAAATGATAATAAAGAGGTATCTATCCGATCTTATACAAAAGTTACTCATATAAAAATAAAGTTGATTCATTTCGTGATTGTTATCGAATATTATTTTTGCTGGAATTACAAACGTTTATAAATGTACCTTACTCTGACTGACTTTCATACTTTAACCGATGGAACCGCTGCCTTAGAAAGTACACAATTTCTTTCATAAGAGTCTTTTCTGAATTCTGCGGGTGGTCTGATCACGTGCTCCTGTTGGGAGGGCCACCTCTGTACGGTTTTCAACGATACCGTCAGTTATTCTACTGATCTTATCGAAACTTGGAACTTCTTTTTTACAAAGAGATCGATTGAGTCACAAGAATGCTTTGGTCGTCGAACTCGGGAGTTTCTAGCAGCCCACACGAGGTTAAAAGAAACGTCTCGAAATTCTTTTCTGGCCTTTCGTTGGTGTAGTTTGTAGACATTCTTGCTCACCGAACGAAACGTTATCTTCATTACCGGTAAAGTTTAAATATAGAAACTATGATCTGCATAGCATATTTTAGCACATAGGAACAGAATTATGAATCATTGAAAAATACCTCACAATCCTTTCTGTAGAAACATACAAACAATGTATTATTTATTAAAGAACAAGACAGTAAAAAAAAAAGACGAAGGAATACGTAAAGGATTTAGGTGACAAAGCACCAAACAAAAAAACGTAGTTTGTAGTACCTGTAGATTGAATATACATTTACTGAAGTTTTTTAACAAACAAATATTTCTTCGCAAGTGAAAAAGAAGCAAACATGAGCTTAAGCAAAGTTGAATGTTTTGAAAACATTTGAAAATGCTGCGTAACAACCTGAATATTAAACAATCAATAAGTGACGAAGAGATACACTATATAAATATGGTAAATATATAAACATATTTTTAACTGTCTCTAAGTTATCGTAGTCACGAAAATAAAGGAAATTCTGCAAACTGGTACAAATATATCAGTGACATTTTAGAACTTCCAAGTATTTTAATTGAATATAAATAGATTTTTGAAATGAAATGTGAGCACGCTGATTCTAATTTACACATTAATAAAAGCTCACAGATTCGTTCCGGTAGCTTAATGCTGAGGTCCTTATAATGCTCTTTGACCAATCCAGTTTATCATTTATTCTTATACTTTTCTTTACAAAAACGTTGCAGAATTTAATGTAACAATTGTACAAAAGCGCAAAAAATTATCCTTTGAAAACACGTTCTTTTCTGTTCGTCATCTTTTTTTTGATAAATAAGGTTATAGACATTGAATAGTTTCGAAAGTAAAAACGAAATACAATAAAAACATTCGACTAAGAGTGGGTTCAGACAGACAAACAGAGAAACTATAATCAGCTATAACCTAGTGTTCATGGAGTTTATGAACCTATATTTAGAATAGCTGGTGTATCAGCTAAGTTTAATAACTAACCCAAAGAATACACGAAAAATAATATCAGCACAGCGATCGCGTGTTCTACATCTGAGATGAGCTTTCGTGTTTCGTGTTCTAAAGATAAGTTTGTGTTTATTTGTTAATGACAGATACGAATTAGAATACAAGCTTCCACTGGATGGCTCAAAACATACGTAAGATGTTTAGACACAGAAATCCATTTTAGTACTAACTGCAATGAATTCCAAAACAATGATTAACTCTTGAAAAATGGCCATGAATAAGAACAACGAAACTGAGCTGCATTAAGAATTCATTTTACAAAGTTTTCAGTTCGCATCATTAGTTTTAGTTGTAGTTTTATGGTAGAATTAATAAAAGTTTCTGTAAACCACTTTTTTCTGGTTATCTTTAATTAACTGCATATGATAATTCAGAATACCATGCATAATAAATTATCTTTGTTGTAAAACGACCCCTTTTCTATCTTTTTTCTTTTCGAAGACATAAGCGAAAGCACGCATTACGTAGGAAATATTTAGAAGCTGAATCTAATACCCTCGAGGAAGGCTTGTAGAAACAACAAATAACAATAAATGAAAATATTTCCTACTCGGTGAGATAGTCTTGGAAGGATGGCTGTTCAGGTTGATACAATTATATAATTTCTTCATTCAGTTCTCAAGAATTCTTAATTAATTTCTATATTTTAAGTTCAAATACCCTGTTGTTCTTTTCAAGTTGGGCGCAAGTTGACCCGATGGTAGAGCTCGGGATTCTGCAGCTGGCAAACCGGCTTCGAATCCATGTTATATCTCCCAAAATGCACTTTAAGCTGTGGATGCGTTGTAGGAATGACAGTCAATCTCTAACCGGGGCTGGTAGGCGAGAGGGTGATGCTGACTGGCTGCCTCCTCTCTGGTCAGTAATTTAAAATTAGGGACGGCGACAAAAATCTTTAGTAGCTTTGCCACAATTACATAAAAATAGTTTTCATGCTCTTGTCTATTGTAAACTGAATAAAATAGGTCCTTTTTTGATTTTATGTTGTTAGAGAAAACAGTCTAACTTATTACTCTGTCCCGAAAGTCATGTTTCTGTAATTGGTTTAATATAATTCCCCTTAAAACTGTTTGTTTGTTTAATCGAGAGTTTGTGCGCGAAGCTACAAAAAGGAGAACCTGCGCATAACCGCCCCAAAATTTTAGCTGCGGCATAGCGGCTAAAAAACGGCTCTGGGTTGTTATTGTTTTTTTCAAGTACAAACGTTTAGCTCATAGGTCCGTCATCTCTTGACCGATTTCAAACCTAATTACAGTTTTGGACTCAGAAGATCAAACCCTTTCGATTGATATATTTGACAATGCCCAAGGTCTCATAGATTAATTTACTCTAATACTGCCTAAAATAATTCCAAGTGCCGCGGCTATTGAAGATTCCCTCTTGTTTAAAGATAGACCAGAGGAAGAACAGCTAACAAACACCACCCAACTTTGGGGCCATTCTTTCTTGTCTGAATACTAGAATTTCACCGCTACATTTATAACACACCTATGTCTCCGAAGTGCGGAGAGCGTCTTAGCAACAATAGACTGCGAACCTTAAATCATTGGATTTGAAGTCCAAACACGTTAACCACTGGGGCACGCCCATACCGGTGTGAAAACAACGCTTTTTTTGTTGTTGAAACCAACATAAAATATAACATCGTATAGACGAATAGCTAGTTCTCTTGTGCTCCGGTTTATATTCTTATAAAAAAAAAATATAACTAAAATCATAGCATGAGTTTCATATATGCCAAACACTAAAGCAGGAAAGACACAAATGGCTCTTTTGTGAGGCGAATCGTCGTATTTGCGTTTTTTTCTTTCTGGCCGGGTGTTGCCCAGTGTTTGGTGTATTGGACTGTGAAACCGAGTATTTATGGTTCGTATTCCGTTGCCACAATCTCCTTTGGGGTTATGGTACGTTATTATAGCAGTAACGAATCAAATACTATTAGGCGATTAAATTTAGCGGTGAGTACTGTTGGCTAGCTTCCTTTTCTTTAGTATATCAGTTCAAAATTAGGATTTACTAGCGCAGATATCCCTAATATAGCATTACAGCCAATCAGCAGCACCCGCTGCCACACGAGACTTTGTATGGCCTCTTGAACTGATTAACGGATGGACTGTTACTTTTATAATGTGTCCACATCGTGGCTCGAACCATGGCTCTTCCAAACCTCATTCCGTCACGCTCAACAATGAGCCATGCCTTGTTCGTCTTATAAGTAGTGAGCATGTTATTTTATTTTTAAGAATAAAAATTACACACAAAACGATGCTGTCGCAACTGTACAATAAGTATAGTCTAGAAATTAGTCTCGTCTCGACTGACAATTAATTAATGCTACTTAAAAATTAATCCAAAATTTTATAAGTTATTATTAAGGTTTTTATTTCTTAGCAAATTTATATCTAAATTAGTATATTTTTATATTTTGATTTTTTCACGTTTACATTTATGTTGATCAAAAGACAACCCAACTATACCAGTCTGTCTGTACGACTTTTAAACGATATTCAAAAAAGTTCAATCCCTAGAGCAAATAAGAACAATATGCTTAGACAATATACAGCTTGTATACAGTTTGAGTTATAAAAACTATAATTTGGTCAAGAATAAACCATAAAATAGGGATAAAACAGACAACAAATATGGAACATACCACACAAATATCGACAGTTCATTGTCCATCTTTATATAAATGTATAAAGTCTCAGAAACTTAGCGATCTGTTCGCTTCCTTTTTGGGATCATTAAATGCAAGAATGGCGTCGCGTGTTCCTCGAATAACACACGTGAATTTGCACAGGATAAAAAATAAGTATTTTTGTCTATTATTTCGGTACCTTGGTGAGGGCGATGCTATATTAAACTTTGAACAGAACGTTCTCTGCTTTGTTGAGGTGTTAAAGAAGCTGGCTGCTTGTGAACAGCAGTTTCTGCTCCAAGAATGAAAAGGATTCTGAGAGAACAACAAGAAAATGTGTCAATCTACGTTTTACTCCATTTAGACGTTATGGCACAAGATGTAGAGTACCCAAACAAATGGAAGAAAATATCTGTATGGATTTCTCGTTTCTTTTCACCTCTCGAACAATCCTATCTTCTAGTTATTTTTATTATACTAACGCAGTAATATGTTATCGTCAACAATAAAGGCAATGAAAGAAGGAACTCGCCAAATTATCTTTGTCATTTAGAGACTATGATATTAATCGAAAACGTTTTTTTTAATAGCTCAAAATCAATAAAATGGCTTTTCTCTTATTTTATGATGATAGCACTTTGTCACACATAGAAAATAAATAGCAAAACTAATTAATGTCAAATCACTTACTGAGGCAAGTTTGACTCTAATCCTAAAATCTTAAAATTAAAATATCACCTTTTGTGAAATCATGGGGTCGTTTGTGAAAGAAAAAAAAAAGAACTGATTAAAACTGACTGAAAGTAAAGAGTTAGAATCATTTAACAGTCTTTGGAATATTATGTGGCTGTTAGGTTTCAAGGTTCCATGGAATACAGAGAGGTTTTAGATGAATTTGTAGGTTAGTTAACTCTGCTAATTTGTTTTTAAATTATTAACATAAAAATCAGAAGATTTATTTTGTTCAATCATACAACAAATCTTCATTTATAAATTATTTAAATACAAGTATCTATGTCAAATTCTAGTAAAAAGAAAAATTTAATTTTTATTTTTTTAGAAACGATGATACTCATATTAATGTAGAAAAGATAGCTTCAGCATACATATCATCTGCCTTACATAATAAGTCCCTTTCATGTCTCAATTGGTATACATTAGAGTGAGTTTCAGTATAAACTCCAGTTGTAAGCACAATACAGTTTTATTTATCTGGTCGTACATATCGCATTTTTATCGATTTATTGCAAACATATATAGATGAAATGATTAAACATAATTAATTTGTTGTTGTCTATTAACTTCTTAATTTTCTGGATACAATGTAGGAAGCCAGGGATAATTTGAGTAATTCCGAAATAATCGACTTAAAAGAACTCGTATCATACTAACTGTCATCATTATTGCTAAAGTTTATTTCTTTCAACTTGAGAGATTAAGGGTTAGGTAGGTCAGGCAGTTCTTGTGGAACATTTTTACACACAAACACTTTATAATGCCTGGGTTATCCAAACACAGATACACCTTATAAGGCTTGGGTTATCCAAACACACAAACACTTTATAAGGCCTGCGTTAACTAAACACAGAAACACTTTATAAGGCCTGGGTTATCTAAACGCAGAAAAAGTTTATAAGGCCTGGGTTAACCAAACTCACAAACACTTTATAAGGCCTGAGTTAACCAAACACAGAAACACTTCATAAAGCCTGGGTTACCCAAACACAGAAACACTTTATAAGGCCTGGGTTATCCAAACACACAAACACTTTATAAGGCCTAAGTTAACCAAACACAGAAACACTTTATAAAGCCTGAGTTAACCAAACACAGAAACACTTTATAAGGCCTTAGTTAACCAAACACACAAACACTTCATAAGGCCTGGGTTATCCAAGCACACAAACACTTTATAAGGCCTAGGTTATGAAAACACACAAACACTTTTGTTTAGAATTTTCCCGCAAAGCTACACAAAGGTCTATCTGGGCACGAGGTCTACATAGATTACAATTATTAGTTGCTTGTGAGGGGGTTGGGTGTTTACTAGTGGCTAGTGTGCCCGGGCTGCGAACTCGAGGGTTCATAGCCTACGTTCTCTTGCTGCAAAAACGCTATCCTCACTTTTGGGCCGTATATAGGTACGTTATAAGAGAGACGGTCAGATCCCATTATACATTCAGACAAGAGTAGACCAAGTGGGTTGACTGTGAGTGCTGTTGACTAGCTGTCTTTCATCTAGTAGATCATTTCAAAACTTGGGATGACGAGCATATGTATACACTGAGAACATCAGTAAAATACAGAATGACACACGTATACAAAAACACAGACACACATGACTTTACATAAGCAGTTAAAAATAAAAGAAGCTTATAACGAAAGCAAACTTACTGCTGACTCTGGTTCCCTTATTATATTAATGTTATCTCCTTCTAGTAAACAGATTGTTCTAAATTGATATCTTTTCACAATATAAGTTAAATCTTCAATGAAGTTTCTAGGATTAAAGTGTGTGATGGATTGCTCCAGTCTTCTTGCCTGAGTAGGACGACGTTTCGATCCTTACTCTCAAGGCAGGAGCAAAAATAGGAAATTTAGACCACATAATGTCTATACTGACTGAAATTCCAATGAAACAAGAATCCAATGGTATTTTTTGCCTAAACCCCCAATTATCACTCCACATTCAAAACACAATAGTTATAAATGTCTCCACAGAACACAGGGGCTTGAGTACGTTATACTGAAACGATTTTGGATATAAAGAGCAGCAAGTCACGTGACAACCACAGCAGATATAAAAGCGCAGTGAAACGGAATGTACCATAACTACATTTTTGCAATGTTTGGCGTTACTAAGGCAGTGTGATGAGCACTGAAAATTGATCGCTTCTGTGAAAGTTATGTTACATCCCTTTCTGACGAAAAATTTTCATAAACTCAAACCAGAAAGGTGTGTCCAGATAAGGAATCTAGAATTTCCGAAACGGGAATATCTCTTGTACTAAATGGCATTGTAAAATTAAGGAATGTGAATCAGCTTGGGGCACCAGAAATCAAAAAAAGAGATATACAGGGAGGAACGTTGTGCTTTAGACAAGATAACTTTACAACGGAGCCTTTAGCAATGGAAACCATGTTACAAGACTGTTGTCAAGACACACAGTCGTCAGATAGAGCATAACAAGACGTGGCGACATTGACTGTAACGACGTGGTGAGTAACCAGAAAAAAGTGAAGATTGTCTAACTCAAAGGCACCACTCATCCAAAGCTCGTACAGGTTTTCTCTTTTATGACATGTTCTGTGCGAATACTTATTAACACGTAGTCCAATTGTTATTCATTCGATGCAACCAAAGAGTGTCTTCGTTTTGAAGCATGTTTAATTATTTTCTGGATTTTTTTTAACATTTCACTACAACTATGAATAGTTACAAGGGTCATGTAATTTTACCACAGAAGTGTAACGTTTACAGGAGATTTTATAAGAAACTAAAAAAATACCAGTATACTTCTTTGGAAAATTCTAAACCTAAATAACTCTTGAAGTATCTTTGTGCTTATGGATTCCAATATTCGAAGAGTTGAAATATATTTAACTTTTGTAACGCTACATAGTATTTCACTGTTGTTTGTCAGAAGTCTCCGAAATTCATTCAGCCATATTTGTACACAGCGCCACCTATTGTCAGATTATTAACCGAAGGGTCTTCCGCTCCTCTTCTGTCATCTCTACAGCAATTCCTGCAATAAGAAAAGACATCTATAACAAAATATTTACACTCGACATTTTGCCTTGATGAATTTATAAATAAGTTTCGTAGTAAGCAGCTCGAATCATTAGAGTTTAAACAGATTACACAAACCTTTATTAAATATAATAATGAAGTCAAGACTGTTGATCGGAAGTCCCTCCAACGAAATAGCGTTCCCAAAGAAAATTATTATAAATTGTTTTGCGTACAATAAATAAAGAAGGACTATACAATTTAAAATATCTTGGGTTAGCTACAATGGACGTGGATATCCTAATTATATCCTGGATTGTAAACTAAAATGTCTTTGATTTCACTAAATAATATTCATCAATAGCACTAGTCAACTATATCATAACTAGAAGTGTGTCTTATTAGAAACTCTGATAACTAGAGGTGTGTCTTATTAGAGACTCTGATAACTAGAGGTGTGTCTTATTAGAAACTCTGATAATTGTACTACCGACGTTTAGCATTACATAGTAGAAATGGTTCTGTTTATATATATATATATTTTTCTATCTGACATAACCATTCAACGTGCAGGGAAGATATAAAAATCCCAGAAGTAACAAAGTGGGTCAAATCCGAACACTGACCTCATATGAGTATTCCTGGGAGTTCTAAGAGCACGTGCCAAATTTGCTGAAAATCATTCTAGTAGTGCACCAGTTATAAGTGGTCAAAAAAATCTAAATTTTGTCAAATAACAGTTATAATAACAAAATAGATTGTAAAAAAAGCAGTTTCTATTCTAGAAAAATATTAATATATTACATGTTCATCTAGCTCTTACTTTCAGATCGTAGTTTGAAATGAGACACACAGTTAATTATCAGAATTTATCGTCAAATACACCTCTAATTATCAGAATTTATCGTCAAACACACCTCTAATTATCAGAGTTTCTAACCAGACAGACCTATAGTCAACAGAGTTTCTAATCAGGCATACCTCGTGTTATCAGAGTTTGTGTAATAAGAAATACCTAAAGTTATCAGAGTCTCTAATCAGACACACCTCTAGTTATCAGAGTTTCTAATAAGACACACCTCTAGTTATCAGAGTTTCTAATAAGACACACCTCTAGTTATCAGAGTTTCTAATAAGACACACCTCTAGTTATCAGAGTTTGTGTAATAAGAAATACCTAAAGTTATCAGAGTCTCTAATCAGACACACCTCTGAAGAAAAATACATGTAAAAATGTGCTCAATTCACATTGTATTACTCTAACTGGCATAAATAACAAATAATCACAAATATTTAAATATAAAACAACATGAGTAAAGTCACTCTAAAAATATATGGTCAACGACCAGGCCAAATGACTTTTTATTAGGACGTGAAGGTTATTAAGCCGAATTATAGAGCATATATTTCTTTTTTTCTCTCTCTCTTGCAATGATTTTAACATCTTTTTAATTGCACATTATTGATCTGATTCTAAAATCTTTGTAGTAATGATTAAATTCAAATTTCGGTAAATTTGATCAATTATTTAATTTATGTAACAAAAAACTTAGAGTCGGACGTGGGCTAAGGGTTAGCGTGTCGGCCTACGAAGCTAAAGATCTAAGGTTCGAGATGTTATTAAAACCGCTTCGCACTTTCAGCTGTGGATGCGTAATAAGATCGACAGTCATCCTGTTATTCGGCTCAAAGTCAGACAAAGCTCTTAAAGTAGCAAGTACTGCTGACTGGCCACCTTTCCTTTGGTCAGTAGTTCAAAGTTAGGGGCGACTAATCCTGAACCTTAGGGGTCTCTCACCAGGGCACCTATCCCATGTAGACACAGAGTGCCGTTTGAGGTTTCAAGAACAAAATACTATATAACAAAAGTCATTTCCTCTTGATGGTTACCCCAGAGTATTCTGGTCAAGCGGTCACGTGTCACACTTTTTTACTGAAAGTGAAGCTGTGGTAACTAAGGTTCTAATCAAAATTATATTTCACACGTTAATTTCTGTCATGTTGCTTTAATTAGGTTTTAAACCTATATTATAAAACAAAAATAGTTATTCACATTTCTACTAATGTTAAGTCTGTCTGCACTAGAATCTCATAGTATATCAAGTATATTTTGGAGTAAACGTACTCTGAAACTAACTGTTCCGACTACAACGCTTGTGATTTAAAAAAGTTAATGTACTATGAACTAACTGTTTCGAAGACAACGCTTGTTATTTCAAGGAGTAAATGTACTCTGAAACTAACTGTTCCGACTACAACGCTTGTGATTTAAAAAAGTTATGTACTATGAAACTAACTGTTTCGAAGACAACGCTTGTT
>NW_013665928.1:351737-353848 GCF_000517525.1 Limulus polyphemus
ATGTACTATGAAACTAACTGTTTCGAAGACAACGCTTGTTATTTCAAGGAGTAAATGTACTCTGAAACTAACTGTTCCGACTACAACGCTTGTGATTTAAAAAAGTTAATGTACTATGAAACTAACTGTTTCGAAGACAACGCTTGTTATTTCAAGGAGTAAATGTACTCTGAAACTAACTGTTCCGACTACAACGCTTGTGATTTAAAAAAGTTAATGTACTATGAAACTAACTGTTTCGAAGACAACGCTTGTTATTTCAAGGAGTAAATGTACTCTGAAACTGACTGTTCCAACAACAACGTTAGTGATTTAAAAGAGCCTCATTGCAAAATGTTTCCAGCTGCTCAAATAAATTCAGCCATGTCATAACAGACAAAAATCTATGTCGCTTCCGTAAGAATATCGTCAGTTCATTGTCCATCTTTATATAAATGTATAAAGTCTCAGAAACTTAGCGATCGACACTCTTCGTTTTGAAGAATGGCTTTATATAAATAATGCAAAAGATAAGGATGAAAAATAGCGTTCAAATATTATGAGATTAGTGGTCACTCTCTACATTCTACGAAAACAAAGTTCTGTCAAAGTGCTTTCAAATGTGAAAAAAAAGTTATCCAAACATTTTAATGTTAGTAAAATAAATTAAAAGGAAACCTCAAACAGTAGCTAAAATCAGAGTTTTCCAGTGTACTGTACCATCAATTATTTTGTGTACTTGTTTGTTTGTATGTTTAAAGTTAAGCACAAAGCTACACAATGGGATATCTGTGCTCTGCCCACCACCGGTATCGACATCCAGTTTCTAGCGTTGTAATTCAGTAGACATACCGCTGTGTCACTGGGGAGCATTTTTTATGTACCTTTCCTTTTAAGTTCTAAATGTTAAATACATTACAAATTTTAGAAATTTCTCAAAGATGTTTATCACCAGCTAATTTTAAAAGAGACAAGTTAACTAAGGTTAAAATGTTTAAAAAATCCAAAAACCAGTTGAAGCGTCTCAGCCAAAATTAATCTATTCGATCGTATCAGTGAAGCCATAGGTTAGATTAACCTAAAATAGATTAGTTGATCCAATTCATTTAAATCAACCAATTTGTTGTGATTGGTAATTGATGAGAAGCTGTGTTAACTAGAACCAAAGTCTTATCAGTTGCAGTTTAAAAAATGGTTGAAATAAATTAAATTCAACCAATATGTTGTGGTTGGTAATTGATGAGAAGCTGTGTTAACTAGAGCCAAAGCCCTGTCAACTGTAGTTTAAAAATAGAAGTTGTTTCAATTCATTTAATTCAACGAATTTTTTGTGTTTGAATATTGATGAGAAGCTGTGTTTACAAGAGCCAAAGCCCTATCAGCTGTAGTTTAAAAATACAAGTTGTTTCAATTCATTTAATTCAACGAATTTGTTGGGTTTGGATATTGATGAGAAACTCTGTTATCTAGAGCCAAAGCCCTATCAGCTGTAGTTTAAAAATAAAAGTAGTTTCAATTCATTCAATTCTACCAGATTTTCAAGTCTCTTTATTTACATCACAGTGAACATTAAATTTATGTTTAGTTTAGTTTAGTTTTAAACCTACAGATGTCACTTGTGTTTGAACACTCATTTAAAATTGTTTTAAAGCGCAAAGCTATACAATGAAGAGGTGAAACATGAATCTGCCCTTCCCAGATCCACTATGAAATCTAAATACCAACAAAGATAGATAGGTACACAATGACCTAGTGGCACTTTGTCCACCGTAGGTATCAAGCGACGATGTTAATCAAACCTTCCACTGAGCCACCAGGTGGCATTCATATAACTCATAATCATGTTCCTGTAGTAAAAAAATAAAATCTTACTAACATTAAAGTTAAAGGTCGTAAACACTTGTTCCATAAAATAAACACAGTGTGACTTTTCTCTCAACAAGACAGGGACTTCTCCTCATTAAATAACATTATCGTAAACACTTGATCCATGAAATAAACAGTGTGACTTTTCTCTCAACAAGACAGGGACTTCTCCTCATTAAATAACATTATCGTAAACACTTGATCCATGAAATAAACACAGTGTGACTTTTCTCTCAACAAGACAGGGACTTCTCCTCATTAAATAA
>NW_013665928.1:354647-360123 GCF_000517525.1 Limulus polyphemus
TTTGGTGTGACGGGGATTCGAACCCGCGACGCGCAGATTGCGAGTCGAGCGCCCTAACCACCTGGCCATGCAGGGCCCGTGAACTAGGAACCCTCGGAATCACATCCCGGGCATGCTAAATCATTAGCTCATGACCAGCCCATGTGTGTGGGTTTTGGAAAGGGTGTGTAACAAGAGAAGGGAATGGAGTATTGAAAACTATCCATGAAAGAAGCTTGGAACTTAAACAAGAGGTATTTATCTGTTTCATTGGTCTATCATTTGATAGATTAAATTGAAAATCATTGTTCAACGTACTTAGAAGGCTGATTGCGACTTTGTACATGGGTCACACAGCATCAATGAAAATAGCTGAAGGTAAATGAAATAATTTGAAGAGAAGTAAAGCAAATGTCTGAAGTATGGTAACGTGTGCATGCGAGACGTGGAAATAAGTTGGACTGAAAGAAAAACAAATGAAGAAATCGTATGTCAGGTGTAAGAATGGACCAACACTTTTCAATGTATACGTAGAGACAATGATAGAAGAAGCGTGGTAAAATCTGACTTAAGGAATAGTGATCGGAGAACAAATTGCAAATTTACAGATGAGACAGTACTGGCTAGCCCTGAAGAAAAGTTACAACTTTTAGATACGAAACTAAACGAAGCATAAATATTTTACAACGAAAATAACGTGAAAAAACGTTTCGCTACTTAGGTAGTCTTATCACATCAAATGGTAGGTGTTCTAAAGAAAACCTTCAGAAAGAAAAAGAAGTTCCTAACTCAACACTTGGAGAAGTAACTGAAAAACAGAATAATTAATATTTATGTCTGGAATGTGGCAGTGTATACGTGCTAGACTTGGACGGTGCGTAAGGAAAGCCTAAAGAAATTGCAAGATTTTTAAATGTAGATTAAGCGAAAAGTCATGAAAATAAATTGTCTGAAAGACAAATGAAGAGGTTCAACGCCAGGTGGGATAAAAAGTGGACGTGATCCATCAGTCGTAAATAAAATCTAGATTGGGCATATGTTGAGAAGGCATGGCCTGGTGAACGAGGTGATCGAGGGAAGAGAAGATTCCTTTGGAGAGGATCAAGAGGAAGAAAAAAGATTATGTCTAACAAGGAGGGACTTAGGAAGGGATGAAGAGAGCAGTTTAAGATAGAGATAAATTGAGGGGAGAACTGTGCCTCGGATCTATCTAATAAATTACCAAGTCTATTGAAGTAAGTCTTATTCATTTTTCATGAATTGGTCTATCTTTCGGGGTTCTCTGTAGATTTAAGTATCACTGTTGATATAATGTTTATATTTGGTGTATTATGTGTTACTGGAATGTAATATTTAAATCATTACTTAGACTGTGGCAAGTTCAGCTATTTATATTAAGAAATCTAAGGAAAAGACGTTAATACGTATTCTTTGGAAACAGCGATCCCAGTGTTAGGACTAATCAATTAAGATTTTAACGGAGATCCCCCCAGTAGCATAGCGGTATGTCTGCGGACTTACAACGCTAGAAACCTGGTTTCGATACCCGTGGTGAGCAGAGCACAGGTAGCCCTTTGTGTAGCTTTGTGCGTAACTACAAACAAATAAATTAACGGGGATAAACAAGAAATATAGCTTTCTCGAAAAATGGTGTAATTATTCTTATCATCAATATCCTTAATTAGTTATTTTGACAAACAGTAAGGTTACTGAATAAAGTTGTTACTCAATTACGAATTTCTCTAAATGTACCTCTGTGGAAATGCTCACTGCGATGTTCAAAATTATTCATAAGTAAAACATAAAAAATAAACTTACTCTCTTAATAATTCTACGATGATATTTCCTTTTGAATTTATGCATTTGATATCAGATGCAGAATATTTAACTAATATTAAACCTCAACTTGTACCTGTTAGTAAGGGGCTCCTAGGCCTACCGACATACGAGACAAACCTACTTCTCCATTGACTCTGGTTTTTGATAATGGTGAGTGCTTCGTTTCGTGTGATGCCCATCTCTTTCAGGTCTTCTTCAACAGTCACTTTCACGTTTTCTTAGATCTGTCTCTAGATACTTTTTCCAGAGGGTTTACACTTTTAACGATGTGTGTCATGGTAAAATGTACTGTTTTAACAAATATAAATATAACTAAAAAGATATGGACCTAACTATACATGTGTGGATGTATAAATATATATTTTAACAGGTTTAGCAATTTGTTTTATGGATTAAGATCTTCTCAAACCCAAGGTTCTCGTTGCCATGACAGCAAGTACAAGCATAAACATCTGTTTGACTGAAAAAGTAAATATGGCTACTTATAACGCTAAAAATTGAGGTTTGATTCCATCAATGGGTACAGCGCAGATAGATCATTTTGTATCTTTACGTTTAAAAACAAAACAAGCTCCATAATGAAAAGGCACAGGTATTTTGTAAAGACTTTTGATCTTAAGGATTTTCTTCCTCAGTGAACGAAGTATCCTACCAAGTAGCCCTAAATTAACTAAATATCTTACAGTGGAATTACTATGAAAATATATAGTATCCAGTAATTGTAATATCAAATATCTTCATTCTCCTATTCATGGTTGCAAGGGGATATCTTCCACATTTGTACCCCTATTTCCAAAACTCCTCTTTGAGTAATTAAAAAACACAAAGTAGGCGATGTTTTAGGTTGTTTGCAAGAAGTTTCCAATTTCACTCCTTCTTTTTTTTACGTAATTATAGGGAAACAAATCAATTGTGTTTCCAGAAGTTATTTGTGTTGGCATCTTTCTTTTCGAGCAAGGATGATGTTTAATTAATACTATGGTCTTTCATAATAAGACAACAGGTGGTTAAACAGCATGATCATCTTTTCAGAAAGGTTCTTAGTTCCTGTAAGCAGTGTCCAGCAAGGATATGCATCCAAGAATGCCTTTCCAGCTCCCATAAGTAGTGTCCACAATGGATTTGCATCAAAGAATGGCTTTCTAGCTTACATAAGCATTGTTCAACAAGAATCTGTATAACAGAATGACTTTCCAGCTGCCATAAGCATTTTTCAACAAGAATATGTATAACAGAATGGCTTTTCAGTTCTCATATAATTGTTCAGAAAGAATCCGCGAACCAAAAAGGCTTTTCTATTCCAATAAACAGTGTTGAACAAGAATCAGCTCCCCGAAAAATGGGGTTACTAAGATCTCCCAAAAGTTTTACGTTTAATGAGCTACAATTATAAAACAGAAAAGAATGGTGTCTAAACAAGTGTGGAAAATACTTTTAAAGAGTAAGAAAAAAAAAGACTCGAAAACATCTAAAGTGTGGTTTTCTTACTCTCACTCCCCTCCCCTCCTCCCCGATGGCTCAGCGATACGTCTAAGGGCTACATATCTTCACCAATCTCACTGCATAAGTGGTTCTATTTAAAAAGCTTTATATAGCAACTTTGTACTGTTGAATGTTAGGGAATTCACCGTAAAACCATTGTATAAATGTTATATATGTCATCAGTTTGCACTTGCAGCGCATACCATTACATTAGTGCATACAACTCGTTCATATAAAGCTCAATCTTCTTGGGTTGTAGAATGCTCTATCGATAGAAAACTTGTCTACCACTAACGTACTTTACAACCATAACCAAGACGTAAAACTACGTGTTCAGATCACACGTTATGCTGCGCGGATACTACTACTACTACTACGATGAAGCCAAATGGCATTTTAACTTCTTCCAATTGGATTGTTTATGGACTTTATTTACTAATCGTCAGACATTATTCGGCTTACTTAATGAGTAATACTCGCCAGATACAAAGATTAATAAAGTTCTCAGTTAGGACTAAAAGGCTTTATTTATCGTTATTGACAAACAAAGATGGCGAGCACTGCTCCATCTAGTATGCACGTTGGGTGTTTTGTAGAATTTAGCAAAACAACAATGAAAATATTCCATTTAAATCTTCCACCTTAAGTCATATTTATGTTTAATATTTCATATCTGTTTTATGACAGTGGTTTAGTCATAATGAACAGAGATCAAGAGTTCCTTATATTTTACACGTTTTACGAAATGTAATGTTGAGAGGAAAAATGATTGGTTTCAAGTACAATCAAATAATTTACTTTAAGATATTTGTATATAGCTTAAAGTAGGATACAGTTAACGAATAACATTCAAGTCACGTTACTCTCAACTACACAGTTTCGTGTTCTCGTACAGCGCATGTCTGAATAAACAACTCTGATTTCTAAGTTAGTGAGTTCGTTGATATTGTAAAATGTATAACAAGGATCTCTTTTATTGAGAAATAAGTTGTTGTTTTTTTAGGATGAAAACGGTGGAATATTTTACTGCTATTCAGAAACGAGATATTTTAATGGTTATTCTGAAAGATCCATCATATAAGCGACGTTTATTTTGTAGAATAACTTTGATAATAAGTTTCACAAACCACTCGAAAAGATCAGAACGTTTTGCTAAATTGTTTATTTGACGGCCATATTTTCAAGGAATGTTTCCATAATGTGTTTCTTATAAGACAAGAAAATATATTAATAATTCCAAAAACAGGGATATGCGTACTATCCTATCATTTATCCCAATGTCTTTCAAGAAGGTATCGCACCGAAAATCTTAATTTCGTACGTTTTTCTTAGAAATAAAATGAATCACGTTAGGAATTATAATTATGTTAAATTTATTTTGTCTGCAGATTCACATACTTAAGGTTTAAAAAAGAAACGAAACTCACTTGGCTTATAGGATTAGATGTTAGGAAACTTTAGAAATTTCAACTATAAAATAAAATTATTTTATTTTTAAAATATTAATAAAAACGAAAACAATATGAGTGACAACAAATCATTTAACTTTCAATAGATCTTACAATGAATCAAGAAAATCACTGCAACAATAAAGACGTGGATATTCTTTAAGCGTACAGGAAACAGAGTTTTAGAAGAACTGAAAATTCTTAAGATTCGTTAACGTTTTCATTTTTATTTAAGGACAAAAAATCGTTTGAGCAAAAGCACAAGTCAATAGATCACGCTCCACATGTTTCAGTTTGAATATATTACCATTTCTGCATCTAATAAATGAAATCTGTAGAATAAAAGAAGTAAGGAATATACGAACCTATAATAAACGTCAGAAAGGATTGAAGAAAACTTCTGTGGCACCTTATTGACACTTATAACTGTTTTTATTGTTTTCACTTTGTCAATGCTTTAGTGCATTAGAATACTATTCTTGTTATAATGGAGCTTGTGATGTATACGTCCAAAACTCGGATCACGGAAACTACCGCACCGATCATCACCAATCATAACTGGGGAATATTTTTATAACTAGGCAGTATTTCTATAGCTGAACAAAAAATAAAACAATTGAAATTTCCATAAAAAGGAGTAAGTTTCAGATTTAACCAATAAAAATTACAAAAAAGGAATAAGTTTCAAATATAAAACAATAAAAAAATAAACGTAAAAAAAATATTTG
>NW_013665928.1:361105-368261 GCF_000517525.1 Limulus polyphemus
TCTAACAAAAGATGGCGGAGAGATGGTTTTAACTAGTTGCCTTCCCTTTAGTCTATCACTTTAAAATCAAAGACGGCTATTGCTAATCTGTAAAACAAACTTAGAAATAAGGATAGGAACCACAGTAATACGAGGAATGGACTTGCTTAGGCAGAACCAAGCTGCCTCTATACCACTAGCATGTACCAAAATCTTATCCACTAGCATGTACCAAAATCTTATCCACTATCTCCACTCAAATATTCATTCTTTAACTGTTTTTGTAATCTCATTTTTCTTCTCTCCTAACTGTTCATATAGAAATTCATGTGTGTCAGTTGTCTGAGTCTTTAGCTACACCACACACTCTTGTGGACATCGAGGCACATCTGCTGTAGGGAATGGACTTATACATCGTGTCCACAAAAGACTGTATTTCTTTTCCAAATCTGATCATGTTAGACGAACAACCAGTCAACCACTCTTCAGTTACATGATACACTATCATGACATATAGCGCATATTCAACTCAGATGGCTCTATTGGGTTTAGAAAACTTTGAAAGCATCCACTTTATAGTTTGTATTACCCATTCTGGTAAACCACTATACTAGAGGTGATTAGGTAATGTGTGTGTGTTTACCACATCCAACATTTTACACCACTCAGAGAACAGATGGTAAGCCTAATTGCAATGTCCATATTTCACCAACGCATCAACTATGAACTGTGCCAATGTATTGGTTAATAAAGCAGCTATGGCCCATTTGGTGACGTAATTGACTATAACAGATCTATATTTATTACCTTGCTCATCTCTAAGAGAGGACTGTAATAACCAGTATTATTCTATGCAAATGGAGAACCAATGACAACTTACCAGAGTTTCCCTGTCTTGGCCATTTTTTTCTTTGGAATGTTTGAACCAATAATTAAGTACTTCATGATAATGTGGCCAGTATAATTATCATTCTACATCAGCACATGTGACCCCTTGGTGGTCTCCAGTCCTTGCATTATGTGAAGTCTGAAATATTTTCTGTTTGACAACTCTGGGAACAACTAACTTCAACACAGGTCACGTCTCAGTGCTTTATAACAACAGTACAGCACACCTTATTACAGGATTGAACCAACTGACCACAAAACGTCAATAAAACAATGAAGCTGGAGATCTCTTACTTGGACATAGATAGAGGCCAATCACGCATTTACTGAAACATTTGCAGAGTCTGTATAGACTATAATTCTACCCATAATTGCACATTTCCTCCGCCTCAACTTCAAGCTTGTTTTTCTGATTTACTGAAACACCATGTGCATGTTTGCAGCAGCAGTCAAACATCAATATGTTACTGTTATAAATTAGACACATCTCCCATCGCAAAACTCCCAGTGTAAGTCCCATTGGGTCCTCATGAGTGGCAGCCACGTTATAGAGGCCAAATGACATGATGAAATATTCATACAAACCATCTCAAGTGTTAAAAAGTAATTATAGGTCTGCTCTCATCATTCAGCTTAATTTGTCAGTATCTGGAAGCCTGATCTAAAGTGCTGAACCAAAGGGTTCTTTTCAATGTAGTCAGACATTCATATTTCCATCAGAGTGATAAAGTCACCCCATTCCCATCTAAAATCAACATAGAACCTCAGTTTACTCTTCGTCTTCCTAACAATCACTACTGGAGACAACTACATACATTGTGAAGGCTGTATGATTATATTCTGTCCTTTAACGTCCTATAATCAGAAACAAATACCTTCATCCCGTGAGAGGTATTAATTAGACATAGCCAGATGTATAACTCTCCATTCATTTCTGGTTGATCACCATTGACCAGATTCCAGTTCAGCATTGATTGATCAGAGTGATGGCTTTATTTGGAGTACCTGATACACAGTGAGATCAACCAGTGTTCTGACAATTCCTATATCCACCAGATGAAGTTTTGTTTATAATTGTTTTACACCACTCCTTGTAAAGAAGTGAGAAAAAAACAATTTAGTGAAATCACTTATTTTCTATATAGAATACTAAGCAACAGCCAGAATTGAAAGAGTTGGGCTGACTACCAAACCGTTTGATTCAAAATAACTTGCACTTTCCATAAGTTAGTGGCCAGACCTAAATCAGGCTCTATTAGTTTCCCATTGCCAGAACGGTGAAAGCCATATCTTGTTGCCAACCCTCCTACATCTGACAAGATGTTGGGTGGAATTAGTAGTTTCATTTTTCTTGGTGTGAGCAAGATAGGACCAGTTCACTACAAAGTGATCAATGAGCTCCCACCCAAATCATATGTTTCAGTCCTCCATTCCAGAATTAAGGCTTGGTCGAGGTATTATTGGTATTTCTTGTAGAACAAACATCTAAGGGGCAGGGAAAGTCCTACCTCGCGAATGATATCCAGCGGGTTTTCGTTGCAGTACGAAGATGTATTGGTGGCTGACCTGCCCTCTGTGAAATACCAGCTCGATACAATATGAGCACTTAGAGTGGGCAGTTTGAATGAAGTACAGATGTGACTGTGGGGTTTTTCTCTTGTGACCTAATTGAAGTTTCTAATTCGAACCTATTAACCACATATACCGCTGCCATCATGATGTGAATGTCTTTTACACACAGGTGATACCACATCATTTTAATTGGTAATTCCTCATCAAATTGTTCAATGAGTACATCCTCTCAAGCTGTAGATGACATAGCAAGATATACCTTCCTGTATAGATAGGACAGATCGTTCAAACTGTGGGCGATCTTTTCTCTGTGGGGCCTTCCTTTTGGGGCTTTGATTCAGCCAAATGGATAGTTCTGTCAATGAATAGTCACAATATCAGACAATTTGGCTATGACTGTATCCCAGTTAACAATTTGCATCTTAATCAAATACTCGATTGATTCAAGCAATAGATTGTCCAATCTCGGTATGAGGTGTTGCCCTGCTTGTCCCAAATTGATTGAAATGCTTCAAAGAATGGCCAAATTATCTTTAACTGTACTGTAATAGCTGGTGAGAATGTTGCTTAGGCTGATTTACTCAGAAAAATCTTAGATGTCTGCCTCTATCAAGTTCAGTTCATCCATTGGTTCTGCACCACTTCAGGTCTCTCCATAACCCATAGGCACATTACATATCACAGAGAGGCTACCAACTGCCCCATGGATCACCATCTTCATCACTCAGTGCTTGCTATTTCATCTGCTGGAAAAATATCACAGGCTAGCAGACGTCATCTAGCATTAGCACCTCCAATCCCATTTGGCTGATTTTTGGTTACATCAACCAGAGTCACGGTTGAGATACTCTTCTTAGTGAATGCCCAAGAGTGCTATAGAGACTATTAATTTGCCCCAGATTCGCCACACCACAAGCCATCACAGCAATCCTCAATTTTTTCGCTATAAGCAGTGAGTGGTAGAACTAGATCAGCAGCTATTGGATAGCTCAGGCTGTGACAGTTTTCCTTCCTAAATCTATTGATGCAACAATATTGCAGTCATGGACTTTTGCAGCCTCAGAAAACATCCAACATCGAGGAGAGGACTTTTTTCAATCCTAAATACTCTTTCGGACAGTAATCTACCCTTGATTACGAATTTTTCCTCTTATTCTTACAATATTTTCTTGTGGAAAATACCATTTCTTCATTTCAGATATTTAAATCTAACACACACAAGAGCTAAGAGAAGCACAGTAAAATGCACTCATTGTGAAAACTACAAACCTTCACAATAACAGATACTCTGGTAACAGTAAAAAAAATTCTAATAATCACATTACTCTGTGATATTCTTATGTCTACCGATAAATTGAAAACGTCAGAAAATATACTACAGCGTTAACTTGAACTTACTTAACTGTGTCTGAGTTTGAAGCTGAAGAGAGGCCAAACAAAATGTATACAAAGTGAAAACAATCTGTATTCGTAGCAAAAACAATTAAAATAATATAAGTGCACTGGATGATAGATGGCGTTTCTAAGTCTTCCAGAGAATGGAAAGAGAGCTTTGAATTATCTGTCTTATTCTGAAGAGCTTATATTCTAGGATAAGAGAGAGTATGACAATATATAAATATAGAAACCGACGCTACCCACATGACTGGTCGCCCCAAATGAAAATAACGAGAAGATACCCTCTGTACATTTCTACACTTAGACACAGCGATGCTACTAAAGAGAGATCGTAGATACAAGATTAAATCTACATCTCTCGTGAGAAATCAGAAAAATACCTAAGTGTGAAACACGCCTTGACTTTGTGTAACTAGCACACGAAATAATGTCATCGCTGCACAAGATAAACTAAACAGTTTAATTTCCTTAGCAAAGAAAGAAACAAACTATGAGAGTTTTTCGAGTGCCAGATTACCATTAAGCCCTTCATCAAGTTCTTCTTGATTCAGTTATTTTATCAACAAGGACTGATCACCCAGAATCGAATTCAATTTTATGCTGATTTATTTCTAGCGTTAACAGAATTATCAAGATCACATCCCCCGGCGTGTCAACGGTAACTTAACGTACTTACAATGCTAAAATCTATTACCCACAGTGGACAGCGTGCAAACAGCTTATCATGGAGTTTTGGGCTAAAAAGATAAAACAAAAAAAAAGATGGCGCTATCTAAAGGTGAAAAAATAATATGATTCTCAAATTTTCACATTCAGGAGAGTTTTCAAATAAAGATTGGCTAAGATCCAACATCGATTTTATTTCTCAACAAGAAACAAACCTCCAGGGGGCATGTTTTATACTTCCTATCCTGATCCTCCTTCAACACGTGTAGATCTCTTCCAAACACGGAATAATCCTTCAAAGCCAACGCTTTTACTTTTTCATTCACTTTTATTACAGACGATAATATTTTATGGCTTAAACCCCAATTCCCTCAAGACGTGACTAAAAATAATGCTTTTTAACCAGGATGGTACTTTGGGTTTTAGTTTGTTTGTTTGTTTTTTCTCTCTTGCAAACAGAAAATGATTTTTCAATATTATCGTTGAACTTTTCCCGACAGAAGATTAACACTACAATGTCAATGTGCTAATCCTGAAATAACAAGTTCAACCATTTTTTTATTTTTTTTTTAGTAATAGTGCCTTTCTTCACAAATCTGATGAATGAAACAGCTGTACTGTTATCACCCAAAACTCAGTGTACGAGAACCAGGAGAATAGAACGACATATACGACCATTTCCTATTGTCAATTATTATACAACTCAGTGAAACATTGATTGAGAAACATTATAGTGCACATCTGTACACAAGTCGTTGCTATAGCAACAAATAAACAGTTTCCGACTCGGTTGTTATTAACCCTCAAATTACCGACTTCTGTTTATGCCGTTCACTACCAGCAGGATCCACGTATTACGTTATACTGGTAACTTTTTGACAAATCAATTCGATGAAATTATCATTCTATACGTAAAATACACAGCTGACCCTAGCAGTAATTAGTAGGATAAATTGCAATACTGATGGTATTTATGTTTATACTTGTGTGATTCATATGTTATTAGAGACCTTCTAATCAACACAGACATGGACTCAATGTCAATTTAGTACATAAATAATGTAGAAAAAATGGGTTTAAAAATGCAAAACGTATTATAGACTTATTATATAATTCTAGGATTACAACTGTCAAAAGAACAAGCAATACACACACACACAATATAGATAGATAGATGATGGGTTTGGACATGCAATGATCTTTTTATATTTGGAAATGGTATGTTACAGTACTGAGACATATTTTGCAAGTTTTATTCTTTTTCGAAGTTTCCAGAAAGAAATGTAAGATTAAATCCAAATTATAGTTTTGATTTTCGTATTAATTGATGAATGCCTATAATTACGATTTACTTCTTCTTTCTTAACGAAAGTTTGTTTGTAGTTAAGCATGTACTCTGTCCACCAGGGGATAACGAAACCCGGTTTCTTAACTTAAGTCAGTTTCATATGAAACAAAATGAAATATAATACTACAAATAAAACATTTCATGGTTTCATCATAAAACGTATTTAGTTTGTTTGTAGTTAAGCATAAAGCTACACAAAGAGCTATCTGTGCTCTGTCCACCAGGGGTATCGAAACTCTGTTTCTTAACTTAAGTCGGTTTCATATGAAACAAAATGAAATATAATACTACAAATAAAACATTTCGTGGTTTAATAATAAAATGTATTTAGTTTGTTTGTAGTTAAGCATAAAGCTACACAAAGAGCTAACTGTGCTCTGTCCATCAGGGGATAACGAAACCCGGTTTCTTAACTTAAGTCGGTTTCATATGAAACAAAATGAAATATAATACTACAAATAAAACATTTCATGGTTGAATCATAAAATGTATTTAGTTTGTTTGCAGTTAAGCATAAAGCTACACAAAGAGCTAACTGTGCTCTGTCCACCAGGGGATAACGAAACCCGGTTTCTTAACTTAAGTCAGTTTCATATGAAACAAAATGAAATATAATACTACAAATAAAACATTTCGTGGTTTAATAATAAAATGTATTTACCTCCAGTTTTCTACTTGTTATTTAAATTACGAAATCCATTGCTAAGTACAATACAATTATGGAGATTACAGTAACAATAATAACGGACTAAACTGCAATAAGAGAGAGTTTGTGGACCACGTGACGAAAACATTACGTCTGTTTAAGCACCTTGGTTTGATACTGTATTTGATATTACACCAGTTCAACCGTCTTGGTATGATACTATATATATATATAAATCCATTGCTAAGTACAATACAATTATGGAGATTACAGTAACAATACTAACGGACTAAACTGCAATAAGAGAGAGTTTCTGGACCACGTGACGAAAACATTACGTCTGTTTAAGCGCCTTGGTTTGATACTGTATTTGATATTATACCACTTCAACCGTATTGGTAAGATATTATATATATAATATACCAATCCAACCATTTTGATATGAAATTAAATATGATATTACACCACTTCAACCGTCTTTTGGGATACTGACTATAAATGTATACATATATGATATTATATCAGTTCAACCGTCTTGATATGAAACTAAATAGGATATTGTACTAGTTCAACTGTGTGTGATACCATATATGATATTATACCACTTCAACCGTCTTGGTATGGTACTATATATATATATATATATATATATATATATA
>NW_013665928.1:369156-382137 GCF_000517525.1 Limulus polyphemus
TTATATATTTTAATTTATATAAATAAACATCACTATGTGTGGGTGTGTATCTGTTCCTTATACGTTTCCACGTTTCTTGATCATTCAGCACCAAACTTGAAACAGCGGTACAGATTGACATGAGAAGGTCATGGGGGTTGGATCCCCCCCTCTAATATCATATCTAATTTCGGAAAAACTACCAATGTTGTATATCCCTTGACATTAGAAGGAACTATGTCACCACTATTGTTAGAATTCTTGAAAATGGTATGTCTTTCTTTTCGGTATTATTGTATTTATATTTCACTTTTAATGTTTATTATGTAAAGAAACAAAAATAAGAGCACAATTTCCTATCTTTTGTTAGAAACGAGCTTTTATTTCACCCATCCAACGGACGGATACTACAGTTAGTTATAAATAAATAACTTTCTCTTACAGTTCCTTATCTCACATGTCCAACTAACAAATCTGTTAATGTTCATTGGTTTGTTATTCTGTTAGCCATATCAAAATCTTGTTAAGATTACCAATCAACATGTTTAAGATGTTGATTCAGGTGACGAGCTTCGAATTTTGAAAGGTTGATATTTTCTTTTAACATTCCTCCCAGTGGCACAGCGGTATGTCTATGGACTTACAACACTAGAAACCGGGTTACGGTACCGTGGTGGGCAGAGCAGAGATAGCCCATTATGTAGCTTTGTGCTTAACTACAAACAACCATAAACTTTAACCTTTCTACATTTTATCGTAAGATGAGCAGAAAGAAGTGTTCAAAACATTAAGGTTAATTATCTTTCAAAGAATCAAATAAAAGCACGCACTGAATTTGTATTAATGACTTTCGTGAACCGATATACCAAAGTTTGCTAGAACAGATATTAAAAAAAACAAAAAAACAATCAGTATAACTAGGTTAGATTGTGTAAGCTGTAAACACAGATAATTAAGAAAAAACCGGGGCCTAAATCTCACAATCACGTTTCCAAGTTACAACAGCATTTCCATTTCCTGTTTACCATTGAACGTACATTTACCGCCATCAGAATGGAGAGTAAGTAAAGCATAAATTTGTTTTTATACGATCGACATCTTTCTGAGAGTGCAGACAACCAAACAACTATGTAAAAAAAAAAAAAATTTTTTTTAGTACTAAACCTAGCTCCATCTATTGGGATATTTTTGGAGTATAATAAAAGGTGAGTTCAGGAGTACGATGATTAGTTTCGAACAGCGAACTCTTAATTAACTGGTCATCTATTCTAGCAATTTTGAAATATAAACTAATGTGAAGTAACGTGTGTTGTTATATATAAGCAATGATAATTTTAAATAGAGTACTCCTAACTACAACTATGTGTATTTCTAATAACAACTGTTCATAATAGTCAATGTTTTAGCCCTCTGCATATCTATATGCTTAAAAAATTCTGAAAGCATAGTCATACTTGACTGCAATCATACGTCTGTTAAAATGAGCTAATTTTAAAGAACTTGAGTATCGAATTTTCAGACCTCGTGCTTATACAGTCATAAACACGTATGGAGTTCTTCTTCTAGACTTCTTTATTTTTAAATGTGAATTTTCCTATTTACAGAGCATGAATAACATTATTTATTGTAGGACGCTATTAAATAGTTAAATTATAATGTTGGTAAGTTGTCGCCTCTTATAGTTTACATGTATCAAAAAGTAATCTACGAGCCAGTCTTCGTAAACAAATAATAGTGATTCTAAAACCTGAAGTCTCATTTCGTTTTATGTTACTAAGATACAGTATATATATTGTGGCAGCGTTATCAAAGTATGTTCAATGTATAAATCATACTGGGATATCTACTGAAGAAAAAAAAACAGAAACAGAAAGACGTTCTTGGATGCAGCGGAAAAAACTTTTATTTTGTAATTTTACAAGCTAGTTAAAGAAAACAAACTTCAGTTATTCTTTCTAGGAGTTTTATTAAATATGCAAATCGCTTGTATTTGTGCTATGAAATGAATACTGTATTATTTGAATATTGAGGATTAATGTGTTACTGATCTTTGTTTGTTTGTTTTTGAATTTCGCGCAAAGCTACACGAGGGCTCTCTGCGCTAGCCGTCCCTAGTTTGGCAATGTAAGACTAGAGGGAAGGAAGCTAGTCATCACCACCCACTGCCAACTCTTGGGCTACTCTTTTACTAACGAATAGTGGGATTGACCGTCACATTATAACGCCCCCACGGCTGAAAGGGCGAGCATGTTTGGTGGGACGGGGATTCGAACCCGCGACCCACAGATTGTAAGTCGAGCGCCCTAACCACCTGGCCATGCCGGACCTTACTGATCTTTACACCAGTTTGTCTGAGCTAGTTTAGAAACGTTGCACGAGATGGCGATATTAACTAAGAAACTAAATAAAATTGATGATAGTAATTTCGTGTTTATAAAACCCCAATTAAAACGTCGTTACTGCCATAAAAAGGTAGATCAAAGTTTCGTAACCTGAGAAACTAAGACAGAAATATTAAGGTAATAACTAGAATTATCAAGTGGTGTTAGATTGTTCAACATTTTTGGTCTGAATGGGGTAACTGTATATCACATGTTTCTCTGTAGTGAATAAAGCCCCAAAAATTATGTAGTATTTAGAGTTATACGCAAAGAAATGTCACAGCCCAGTAAATTTATTGATAAAGATAAGTGCTGTTAATTGACATTTTTTCTATCCCGATAAAGGAAGCTTAATTATACAAGACTCTATATCCTTGAACATTCAACCCTTAAAAAACAAAATATAAAACCCTCTGGCATAAGAACCTTATAATTTTGTTTGTTTGTTTGTAATCAAGCACAAAGCTACACAATGGGCTATCTGTGCTCTGCCCACCACGGGTATCGAAACCCGGATTCTAGCGCTGTAAGTCCGCAGATATACCGCTGTGCCACTGGGGGTCGAATCTTATAATATAAGTATCAAATAACAAGAAACCAATAATTATAAGACAATATATTTATCGATTTTTTTTAATCATAAAATTACTGTTATTATTATAATAACGTAAATAATATAGATGTTACACTCCCCATAATTCGATTAAACATTCTGCATAACCACGGATACTGATAGTAGAATTGTAGATGTAAACTTTGTAAAGAAACACGGTAATTATTCAATGCAAATTTATTAATATTTATAATCTTTGAATGAAGTGGCAGAACTGCTCACCCGAAGCGACACCGGACGAATAATTGAATAAAAAGTATTCAATATGAATGAAGTTTAATTTATAATTCATTAATACCGAGTTTTACCCTCTTTAAACTGTTTTGTTTTTTTCAAAATGCAATGAGCCTTGATAAATTAACTGCGCTCACAATAACAACATTACTTTACAAATTAAAAACTTTGACTAATAATTATATGTTAAAAAGTAATTTAAATATCTGTTTTATCTACCTCTTCGAGTGATTAAATATTGCCATCTAGTGAGAGTGAGATTAAATATTTATCCTATATACATACATCACTATGCCTTTTTGTTCAGTGATCGATATGGCTAAATTTTATTTCTTATCGTTATAAGTTTTTGAAAGTTAAGAGTAACGTGAAAATTAAAGTATGGAACCTCTATTTTTATTTTCAATACCAAATCTAATACCATGATCAATCGAGTATTTATTGCGAAGTGAACAAAGTCTATGTATTAAATCTAATGGCAAAGTTAGAGAGTATTGAAACTGTTTCATATTAAGTTAGATTGCATTAAACACATTTTCAAATTAAATTAGACTGCATTAAACACATTTTCATATTCAGTTAGATTGCATTAAACACTTTTTAATATTAAGTTAACTTGCATTAAACACATTTTCATATTAAATTAGATTGCTTTAAACACATTTTCATATTAAGTTAACTTGCATTAAACACATTTCATATTAAATTAGATTGCATTAAACACATTTTCATATTAAATTAGATTGCATTAAACACATTTTCATATTAAGTTAACTTGCATTAAACACATTTTCATGTTAAGTTAGATATACATTTTCATATTGAGTTACCTTGCATTAAACACATTTTCATATTAAGTTAACTTCATTAAACACATTTTCATATTAAGTTAGATTGCATCAAACACTCCTTTGCATTAAGTTAGATAGCATCAAAAACTGTTTCATATTAAGTTAGATTGAATCAACTACATCTTCGTATTAAGTTAGATTGCATCAAATACTTTTTCTTATTAAGTTAGATTACTTAAAAACTCTTTGTATTAAGTTAGATTACATAAAAAACGCTTTCGTATGAAGTTAAATGATACTTCCATTTACGAGATAACAATAATATCGTTATAGACTATTATGTGTGAATTATTGAACAGTGTGAATATCAGTGTGCATTGAAAAATACGGGTACATGGTGTTTAAAATTAAATGATTAAAGTTCGTCAGTACGTTAAAACAGGTATAGAAATCCATACACAGATACCACAAACACACACACACGCGTATCACATTACTTACACCACGACATCAACAGATATACGTATATACTATTAAAACACAATAAATACATACTGTATTTTAACATAGAATTATAAATATTGTTCATCTTCATTTTAGTTCTTGTTATTTTTTATATCTCGGTAATAAAAGTTTCTTTGTTGTGAATCACAAAGCTGTATAATGGATTATCTGTGCTCTTCCCTCCGAAACCCGATTTTTAGCGTCACATGCCTTCACAAACCATGAATCTTTTTTTAGAAGATCACTTACAGTCAGCGCTGCTATAATTGGCTGTAAAATCAGCGAGGATTGTTACATAACTAGAGTTAAATATCTTCAAATGGTCTTGAACGTCAGTTTTCAGTAACAAGATTGGCCGTCTGTGAAGAAGCTGCTGTGTGTCCGAAGAGCTCTGTAAGGGGTCACTTGTTTACCTAGAGTGAAGCTCCAAGTTAACAAGACACATTGTGTAAGAAAAGTTTGTAGAAGATCTTGGTTGGTCAGAAATACATCATATTTCACGGCTGGTTTGTAGAAGATCTTGATTGGTCCGAAATGCACCATATTTCACGGCCGGTTTCTAGAAGATCTTGCTTGGTCCGAAATGCACCATATTTCACGGCCGGTTTATAGAAGATCTTGATTGGTCCGAAATGCACCATATTTCACGGCCGGTTTATAGAAGATCTTGATTGTACAAAAAATGCAGCTTGCTTCATGGGAGGTTTGTAGAATATCTTCTTGATTGGTCAGAAATGCAGCTTGTGTCAGTCGGTGTCATCTGAATTTGTTGTAAAATCATAATTTACTTTCTGAACTTCTTAAAAAATATTTAATTGTTTCATCACTTCATATCATTAAATGGAATTAGTAACATATCTATTCATACATTTCAATTGTATATTCACATATCTTCTTTTACTGAGACTAAATCAGTGATCATAGTCACTAAGTCAGTGATCATAGAAAATCGCCTACTTAACGAATTATTTCTTGTTTTCGTTTATCTCCTATCACGAAGCTAGTCAGACGTGAATGTGGAGGAACTCAGCACTGTTTGAGTAATAAAAAGAAAATACAATATTAAGTAGATTCATTGTGTTTGTCTAAAAGATAGAGAACACAATATTAGAACATAAACAACGGTGAATCTACAGTGAATCTACCTAATATTGTGTTCTCTGTTTAGTACAGAAGCACAGTGAATCTATCTAATATTGTGTTCTCTGTCCATTATAGATATATAGTGACTAACTTAGACCTATCTTATTCTTACGTTTTGAGCATTTCAAATTCAGGAATATTTTGGGTTTAGCTATGACATCAATTTTCTTTCCAAACCATTGTATACTTTGGTGATGCGACCATGCAGAAAAGTATTAATTTTCTCAACTTGTCACGGCCAGTCCTTGTGCTATTATGTTTTCTGTCCATTACATAAACAAAAGTGAATGTACTTAATATTGTGTTCTCTGTTTATTACAGAAACACAGTGCATCTACTTAATACTGTGTTCGCTGTTTTTTACACAAACACAGTGAATCTACCTAATATTGTGTTCTCTGTTTATTACAGAAACACAGTGAATCTATTTAATATTGTGTTCTCTGTTTATTACATAAACAACAGTGAATCTACCTAATATTGTGTTCTCTGTTTATTACATAAACAACAGTGAATCTACCTAATATTGTGTTCTCTGTTTATTACATAAACAATAGTAAACCTACCTAATATTGTGTTCTCTGTTGATTACAGAAACACAGTGAATCTACTTAATATTGTGTTCTCTGTCCATTACATAAACAACGGTGAATCTACCTAATATTGTGTTCTCTGTTTTTACACAAACATATAGATATATAGTGACTAACTTAGACCTATCTTATATAGATATATAGTGACTAACTTAGACCTATCTTATTAATGTTAACTGACAGAAATATCTAAAGACAGAGTGACGCTCAGTGAAAAAAAAAAGGAAAACTATTACGTCAGCAACTTTTTGACATGGATACTAAAGAGCAAAGCTTTTATTGGGGATCAGACTAGTAGTAAAATATAGTAAACTTTCGAAAAATATCTTGATAACTAAAGATTATTTTAATAATATAAAAGTATTTCCTTGAGATATTTCAAGACTTGTCTGTCATAAACCGGTTTACAAGACAAAAATGAGTATTGAATTTCTGGATTTTAGTTTTTTTTAGAAGATAACAAAAATATAACGATTTAAAATGAATAGTTGATAGCAGTTATGTTTCAAATAGTTTTTGACTGATTGACGTGAGTTAGGCTACTGCACTATAAAATTTTATAAATACATTGAAACAGTTTTTCTATTTGAAAGCAAAGCCAAGCCTCATTGGGCTATCTACTATGTTCATCGCGGAGAATCGAACCCCGGATTTGAGTGGTGTAACTTTGTAGGCATACCGCTGTCCCATCGGGGGAAAAGGGAAATAGTCAGGATTTACACAAATGAACAAGAACATCTATTAAAAAAAACTTCGAATTCCCTTCCCACCAAACATGCTCGCCCTTTTAGCCGTGGAGGCGTTATAATGTGACGGTCAATCGCACTATTCGTTGGTATAAGGGTAGCCAAAGAGATAGTGAGATAGTAGTAGTGGGTGGTGATGAGTAGCTGCCTTCCCTCTAGTCTTTCACTGCTAAATCAGGGACGACTAGCGCAGATAGCCCACGTGTAGCTTTGCGCGAAATTCAAAACAAACCAAACAAATGAACGCTAGTAATTCATGTCTTCTATCAAATCATGTTTTTTTTGTTATTGTCTTGTTGTAGCTAATAGAGGTGTATTATTTTAGACTATGTTGTGTTCAAGATATTTCACCCACTTGATGAATTTAAAACATATTTTTAAATACATTTTTTTTTCAAATTTTTCGAACAATTCTCAGCATTCTGAGAGAACATTACTTCAACGGGATGGTTTGCCATAAATGATTTCATATATTATATATTTATGTGTACATTAACCATACTGACAGAATTAGAAAACTGATGTTGGTTTGGAAATATAGCTAATTTTTATTCGATTTCGTATTTATATCAAGTAAAAAAAATTTTCAAAGTAAAACTAAACTCTCTTAAGCCAAAAAATATAGTTGATACTTTATTTAAATACTATAAATTTGTAAATACACAGTGAGGCTTGAGAGTAGAAATGATATTAAAGATATCTCTTATGAAAGTAGAAAGCATGATTAACAGCTATGCTTTAACAGCTATGATTAACAGCTATGCTTTAACAGCTATGATTAACAGCTATGTTATAACAGCTATGATTAACAGCTATGCTTTAACAGCTATGATTAACAGCTATGCTTTAACAGCTATGATTAACAGCTATGTTTTAATTTTTACGGATTGTTATTATGTATTTAATGTTTCCCGCGCCCCTCAGATTGCGAGTCAAGCGCCCTAACCACCTGGCCAAAATACGATCATATGAGGCCAACTGCATCACAGCTCAGGGTATTGCTTCTTTGAAATAAAATATAACAATAAACGTTTTGGAGAGTCGGAGGAACATGTTGACAAAGAACATTTCAACAGCTACTACAGATATTAGGTAAATATGGTTATAAGTCCGTGATTTGCATCCCGTAGGACACGTGGTTATCGAAACTCGTACGGTAAAAACTCAGAAACTGTAGTATTACAAAAAAGAACCAGTCCTCTATGAATGAAAATAGAAGTCACTTTGTTAAAATATTTACCTTCTCACGTGAATTTAGCAAGTACCGTAAAGAACGTCTGACTGATACCTGGTTGTTACATTGCTAACAAATGTTACCCAGTAAGTAAGTAATAGTAAAATGAATTATGTACATTTTCGTTTTTCCTAGGTTAAACGTGCGCCAGTTACACAACCTGACTTACGTCGTTTGTCAGAACACAACTGTGAATAATAGTTCACATATATCTGTCTGCCAAATGCTTTCACGTGGGGTAAAATATTAAATATTTTAAACCCCCCACGTTTTTATACATGGATGTTTTTATTGCTATGGTAACAAAGAAAACGAGTAGGGTTTTTGTTACACTTGGAAATGTACAAGTTTCACACTTGGAAACGCACAAGTTTGACATTCAGTTCACTATTGTTGACAATGGTGCAAGTTTTCACTGCGATAATCCGTTGAACGTCTTTTGTATGAGGACAAACATGTTTGTGCTGATACCTACCTATAAGAGTACTTCAGAACCTGCAATTGCTGCCATAAGCAGTACCACCAGAAGATAAAGGCATTTTTATTCGTTTCGTAGAACTTCATATCCTCAGTCTTGCAAGCTTTCCTTCAAAAGAATCGCTTATTGTAACGTAGGGGGAACACAAGAAATGAAAAATGGGGTCATTTGTCATCATTAATGGAGACATCAGTCAGAGGAAATTCCAATTTAGACCCAAAGCTACGAGGGAACCCTGTCTATCTGGGCAATACACCTGCTATTGAAGATTCTATGATTCTTTATGAATGTTTCCTAATAAAATTGCTAGTACACATAAATGTTATTGTAGTCTTATGCCAGTTCTTTTTTTTTTGCGCTCAGAAATGACGATTATGGAGTTATTTGTATCGTCTTATGAAGCAAAAATTATCAGGAACTATAATAAAAGCTTTACTTGTCCTCACTTGCTATGTAAAGCAGTTAAAACTTCGTACAAAAATTATCAGGAACTATAATAAAAGCTTTATTTGTCCTCACTTGCTATGTAAAGCAGTTAAAACTTTGTACAAAAATTATCAGGAACTATAATAAAAGCTTTACTTGTCCTCACTTGCTAGGTAAAGCAGTTAAAACTTCGTACAAAAATTATCAGGAACTATAATAAAAGCTTTATTTGTCCTCACTTGCTATGTAATGCTTAAAACTTCGTACAAAAATTATCAAGAACTATAATAAAAGCTTTACTTGTCCTCACTTGCTATATAAAGCAGTTAAAACTTCGTACAATAATTTATTTGGTTATTTTTTGCGCTGTTTTAATAGAAAAAGAGTAGGTTATTTACAATATTAATATAGATGAAAATGGAAGGTCAAAGTATTATTTTTACGATACAACATTGTAGCTACCTGATCATATTTTATATTTATTAATACTTGAATAAAGTTTAAAATTATTTACGTCCAAAAATACGATAATAACAGTACAGATCTCAAGCAGCTCTTTTAAAAGACACGGGAACTCTCGAGATATATTTGATTTATGATCATCTTACAATTTGTGATTCTAAAAATGTTAACGATCATAAAAGATAACCAATACGTGGCTCAAGGAACATTCCCACAAAATTCAAATGTTTAAAATTAACTTTTGTTAATACACTAAAATAGAATCAAAGGGTTTCGTAAGGTTTTTACGTCTTTAGAAATTTTTAACTCTGGTAACAATATGAAAATGTTGTTGGTTTTTTTGACGCACCAGATATTTGTTTCGATTTTATATACTTAAAAGAAATTTTATTCAAATGTGGCTTATACACGGGAAGTATCGAACTTCCCTATAACGAACAAAACAATAACTTCTGACGACAGTCTCGGAATCTGCAGTGATATCTGTATTACAATTTTGGATTTTCGAATAAAATATGGTTCAGATTTACTTTAGGGATTTCCCGGCATGGCCAGGTGGTTAGGGTGCTCGCCCTTTCAGCCGTGGGGACGTTAATAATGTAACGGTCAATCCCATTATTCGTTGGTAAAATAGTAGCTCAATAGTTGGCGGTGGGTGGTACTGACTAGCAGCCTTCCCTCTAGTCTTACACTGCTAAATTAGGGACGGTTAGCGCAGATAGCCCTCGTGTAGCTTTGCGCGAAATTCAAAACAAACAAACTTTAGGGATTAATACTTCCTAAAAACTTTACAAGGAAATAAAATTACAATACTAGTAAAGATACTGGTTTCTACTGGTTAGCGTTGTGGTGTTAAGTAAGATAATGATAACAAATAAATGTAGATGAAGAAGAAAATATATAAAAAAGCAATGCCAAACCTTATACTTATGTGTTACTTTTTGGTTTGCCTTATTGGTTTTATTGTATTATGCTGGAAAGCCATCATTTTTAGTCTTGCCCCGATTTTGAAACTATAAAAATAACTGAAAACAACGTTTTGAACAAAATTATGAAGATATCTCAAATGCTAATTCAATATCCAACAAAGTTGTACAATTATTTGTTGGCTGATAATTATCTGATATTTTTCTACCACAGTTTGTACGTATGTTCATATTTTACGTGAATCCTGTTTTAATAGCGTCATTACTATCAACAGACAGCCTCCTGGCGAGTTTTCTCTAATCTATATTCACTCACCTTCACCGTATGTTCTTGAAATGGCCAACAACCGTGTACATAATGATAAAGACGATTAGTAGCGAAAGCTGGGAAATGTCATGCTTATTCTCAGCTATTTAGCTCCATTTCCTTATATTTGAGAAATTTATGTAAACAGCTTTACACACGAAGTAACACTTTTTTTAGTACATGTCTGAATGGATGCTTCTCCGTGTTTGTCAAATTCCACTTGCAAATGTTTCTACGCAAGGGAAAGACGTGACACAAAGGCGTATTAACACTATATTTCAGCGGCATGAGATAAAAGTACGATAATTAATCATGCCAAATAGTCCAGTCCATATATTCCGCTGCTTCATTGACACTAAAATACATTGTATGTTAAAAGTTGGCAAACTGGAAACACCAGAAGTTTCTATAAACTGTAGAATAAATGGACCATATAACATGACCTTAGGTGAATGTTTACATTTCACACACGTCTTTGACAATGTTTTTTTTTCCCTCGATACATTTTATCGCTTCAACAACGTGTTCCTCAATTTTCTAAATATACATCCGTATGAAAGAAAGGTTTGCGCAAACTCAGTTACACATATGGTTCTGATCTTGCAACGAGTTCGTGCGTTAGCGAAGTAATCTGGATTAAAAAAAATGACTGGATTAATCGGTTTAGTCATGATAACTAACAAAATGCTTTTTTCGTACGAGCCGGACGAAACTAATTAAAATGCCTCGAGAAAGAATTTTCTAAAAATAGGTTTAGATATCTTAGCATTAGATCTAATTGTTTTGGTGGATGATGATCCAAATATTATCAGTCGTTAATAATTCAAACATTTATAAGTAATACCAACAATTTCTCGTTAAGACAGGTCAGTATTTCAATTGAGTAACAGTTACACGCTATATTATAGTGCATATTGTGTGAAAAACACATAGAGCAAAATAGATCTTTTTTAATAATCCCACACATTCCCATCTTTATAAACTTGTCTTGAAATTTTAAGATTGATTCCTCAACATCAAACTTAAAGGGCGAACGCGTTTGGTGGGACTGGGATTCGAACCCGCGATCCGCAAATTGCGAGTCAAGCCACCTGGCCATACCGGGCCGTTCTGTTTGCACTTTGAGTTTCTACATGTGTAACGGTGAGGTCAAATGTTGTCTAAATTAGATCCCACAGACCTTGAAGTCAGTTATAACGATGAAAATACTCAGCAAAGAAAATTCGTATTCTGTTCGAGTTACTTTCTGGTGTTTCGCATTGCGTACCTTGCGTTTCCATTTTAAGCACGTACTGAATCACGAAGCCTCACCTCATTTGAAAAGGTGCATTACTATTCTACAATAATTCGTGTTGGTGAATTCGTTTGTCCTAGAATTCCTCTCACAGTGCTCCAATTGGCGTGCTTATCTGTGTGTCGTAGACCCCTACCAAAGGGGGCTAAAACGTGTCCCGAAGACCACCTAGACATGATGTAGTCTAGGAGTAGATTTTCAGATTTTGTATTCATGGCCTCCTTCGAGATACCGGCGGTGCCATGTTTGAAACTGTGTTAATTCCTCCATTCACAAACTAGCGGGATCAAACTTCTCACACGCGCTGAAGGAACCAAAGGTAGGTGACCTAAGGGTTTATTGTTCGGGTAGGAACCCCCTATTGTAGAATAAATTGGGAATGAGGTAGGGGCTTGATCAGTATATTGGGGTTTCTATGAATAATGACGGAGCCTTTGAACCCCGTAACGTAGCGTGAATATTATATGCTAGTCCTAACTCATGTTTGTTTGAAAACGCTAATACAATGCCAAGTTAAACTTATTTTGTACTGGTTAATATTTATTATGAAAATAAATTTTCTGAGTCTAAAAACCAACAATAATTTAAGTTCGCTTATATAATACATGAATACGTATGTACTATATACAAACAATGATATAATACGGAGCTCTTATAATTTCAATATAAGTAAGAATTGAGTTTGCGTAGTTAAATGTGTAAAATGCAGAATAACAATAAATTTAACTTAACATTAAAGAGGCTAACAATCCCAGCATAGCCAATTTTGACATCAGAAAAATCGAAAACTATCTATATCACTGCTTGGGACCTGCAAGAAGGTATATTTGTATCAAATTCCATGCAAGTTGGTTGAAATATATATGATAG
>NW_013665928.1:383137-385517 GCF_000517525.1 Limulus polyphemus
TTTACACCAGAAAAATCGAAAACTCTCTATATCACTGCTTGGGACCTGCAAGAAGGTATATTTGTATCAAATTCCATGTAAGTTGGTTGAAATATATATGATAGTTCACGAAAACCCCAAATTGTATTTTCCTCGTTGAAAAATTGAGCAAAAGGCAAACATTGTACTCAATCCCACGTAAATCGGTCGAAATATGGCTAAATAATTGACAAAACCCCTAAATCTTTGGCTTTATTTAACCTATTGCCCCATCTAAAATGACCAAAAACGGGCATACTCCATTATTTGTATGTATATGTATGGGACCTGTAAAAAGTATCTTTATACCAAATCCCATGTACATTAGCCGAAATACGGCGGAGTAATTGTCAAAAAAACCTAAAATTATACTTGACCCCCCTATACTTACTAAAAATGGGCAAGACCACCATTTTTATTTGTCAATGTGTGGAACCTGTAGAAAAGTATCTTTGCACCAAATTCAATGTAAATTGGTCAAAATATGGCCAAGTAATAAAAAAAACATCAAAGTGATGCTTTTTGTGAGCTCTGAATAAAAAAGACTCAAACTGGAGGAATCCAACTTTTTGGCATGTCGATGTGTTTCGACCATGAAAATTTACATTAATGCCAATTTTCACCTTGATTGCTGTAAATATGACCGCACAGGAGCCCAAAATATACATTTTTTGGTTGTTTGACTTTTGACCCATAAAATCCTTAAAAAGGTCTAAGTCAAAAATAAAATGAAAACAGAGTCTGGGCGTATTGAACCAATGTGTAACCCTACCAAGTTTCAAGCCAAACCGCCGAGAAATGGAGGAATGGCGATCGATTGAAAAGTTTGGAAGAAAAAGAAACAATTGAAAACCAGTGTGTCTCTCTGCGGAGATATAAATATTACTAAATAAACATTCCAAGGGAAAGATTCTCCAGCAACTATTAACATGTTTAAGCTGATACAATTTGAAATTAAAATTGTTGTATTTGAAATTCTTTGAATTTGTAGCATTTTTAAAGAAAATAAGAAAACCCGTGTATATAAGCTAAAGCAAAAGGGAAAGGCTTAAACTTAATTTTGAAATTGTTTTTAAGGATTAAGATTAAGTGGATGATGCATTTGAAGAATTTTTGTTAATAATAACGGAAAATTGATTTATGCTTTTCAAAATATAACAACTTAGGAAAATATCATTATTATCTTGCTTCTCTGAAAAAATCTGATAATCACTTTTTTATTAGGTAAAATAGCTGTGAAATAAACCATGCTTTTTACTATTGGTTGGTCGCTGAACTGTTGCAACAAAAATTTGAAATTCGTAATGGACTAACTAACAGAAATGTTAAACGTCTACAGTCAAACGTGACTTTCATCACACTCGATGAGTTAATAAGGTTCCTTAGTGATCTAGTTCAAGCGTTTTAAACCATAAAATGAGTTACTGGTGGTGAATATAAAAAAGCATTTCAGATAGACCTTTGACTGCTATAGGTCCAGCCTAGCTGATGAGTTCTGGTATTGAACGATAAGCTTTCTGGGCAATGATTTGTGACAAATAATAGACAAGGTAATTTAAGGATACAAAATGGCCCTATCATGAAAGATTTTGAAAATAGCATCTAAATAAAGCTTTTTCTAAAAGACATTTTTTTTTCTCCTGAATTTAATTTTCAAATGTTGGCCACTTTATTTGTGACGTCATAAACACGACCAAATCCTATTTATAAAAAAATATTTCTTAAATTTGATAATGTACAAATAGTCTTCATTGAAATCCCATTGTTTTTTGTTGGAAATGAAATAACATGGATAGGTATAAATTATTTTTACTTTAGTTAAAATCTATCTGGGAAAAGACACAGTTTCTGATGAAAGTCAGCTAAATGTTATAAACAACGCCCATTCACGTGACACGTTTATACATCACATAAATTTCTTAAACCTTGATGTTGATAAAAGATCCTTTCCTAAGATAATTCTAGCAGCTTACCCGAGGAAATAAAACTAATTAGAAAACCAATTTATGCCAAATTTCATATTGCCATATGGGATAATAAGACTTGTTAAATGTTCAGGATGAGTATATGAATGATACAAAATGAGATAATGCACATGATCTCTTCTTGATCGCCCACTAGAGGGCGCTATTGCTGAAAACGAGATTTATTGTGTTAATTAAATACAGAAATCTCAAAACTCTATTTATACATTTTCAAAGCGCCCGTCATGGCCAGATGGTTAGGGCGCTCGACTCGCAATCTGAGGATCGCGGGTTCGAATCCCCGTCACACCAAACATGCTCGCCCTTTCAGCGTGGGGGCGTTATAATGTGACGGTCAATCCCACTATTCGTTGTTAAAAGAGTAGCCCAAGAGTTGG
>NW_013665928.1:386494-388141 GCF_000517525.1 Limulus polyphemus
TGCCTGTTAATAATTAGTCTAGAAATGTTATGTTAACTAATTCAGGTGCCTGTTAATAATTAGTCTAAGAATGTCCTGTTAACTAATTCTGTTTCGAGATAATTCAAGTCTAGTCTAAGATTAGGCAGGATGAAATATTCGTCTTAGTTAAATTATGAAAGACGTTAGCTGTTTTTAGTTGTTGTTGATTTCGTACATGATGATTCTCCTTGGCTAAAATAAACAACGAATTAAAAATTTTATTCTTGACTTTGTTTAACGCAAACTGGAGTTTATTATGAAACTAATAATGCTTGGAGATGGCTTGAATGGGTTATGAAGAAACACTTTGATACAACGTTTCGACAAGGTTTTGCCATCATCAGGTTAATCACTCAGGAAAAGAAGGAGAATGTAAAAAGTTAATCCAGAACCCAAGAGCTTCCAGGACCCTAAGCGAGGCCTGGACTTTGGCCGTAACGGATGTACCTGGCCTGTGGCGCACGTTTACTGATGTATTATTTTTAATTATAAAACAGCGAAGATATAAATCTTTAACTAGGCCTAAGTGATTCAACTTGTCCTGTACGTTAAGAAAGAACTACTACTACTGCCCGTTTAACTCACTATTGGAATAACCTGGATGTTAAAATGATAGAGTGGATAGAAATATTCAATTTTTTTTTTTTGGAACTTATAAATGAGTGAATTTCTGAATTGCCTTCAGTCATTTGATATTCATCAACTTTATTCGATGTGCACTTGTTAAGACAGTATCGGTCACATTACAGTCTTTAAACTTACTTGATTTACAATAATGGCTACTTGTTAGGACATTATCAGTTGCATTCTAGTCCTTAACCTTGTTTGATGTATAATAATGGCTACTTGTTAGGACATTATCAGTTGTATTCTAGTCCTTAACCTTATATAGATCACATTTAGTCTTCAACATTAGTCGATGTGTATTAATAAGACAATATAAGTCATATTTTAATCTCCGGTCTTGGTCAATATTTAATAACGACTACTTGTTCAGACACTAACAAACACACTATAATCTTCAACCTTGGTGGACTGGGCAATATCGTCTTGTTCTAGTCTTGATTTTGACAGATCTAATCGAATAGTTATACCAATAGTTAGTCATTCAGTTCTAGTTACAACTATGTTCACATTCTTTGGTCGCGTTGAATAATAATAATTAGTAGTTGTTTGGCACGTATTTTGTATTCTCAACCTCAGTTGAAATGTTTTTAATGATGGTAATAATTTCTTTTGACTAGAGCTATGAATTGAGTTTGGCACTAGGTGGCAATCCTTGGGGTTGAGCAAGCAGAGACGTACCCTTCATGTGAAGACCGACTGCCTTCGCAATAGGTAAAAAAGTTTCTTTACTAACGTTACTAGTGTTGTTTTGAGTGTATGCATTACTATCCTATTGATTTCCAGCTTTTGACTTTCCTAGCTACACCATAATGTACTTTGTTTTCCAGCAGTCTCATTTCCTTCAAATGTCGGAGATCATCCATGTATGTTATTCTCGCCTTACTAGTGCAAAGGAAATCAAAGTTGTGTCAGATTTGATATAAAGGGTTCTCTTGCGAGTTTGTAAACTTCCTTACTTAGATTTACCCTTACATGGCCTGATATATATATATATATATA
>NW_013665928.1:389144-395110 GCF_000517525.1 Limulus polyphemus
TATATATATATATATATATATATATATATATCCAGGAGAGGGTCTTACCATGTGCTTCCTTTGCTTTCTTCCATCCTCTTAGGGACCAACCACTTTTAATTTTGCACAATACTGCCTGCAAGTCAGTAAAAGTTTTATGTTGGTGACACTGTCTATTTGCAATCCAGAGGGAAGCCTACTTTATGGCTTCGTGTCTGCATCGTTGTCCTGCTTGGAGGAAGCTTAAATGCTCCACCAGCCTTATGCAGAGTGGTGCTGCTCTACGAGATAATGAATGCCAAACCAGATATTTCCCTATTTCTCGTGTAGGAACCATCTGTGGCTATGATGACGGGCGACTATACTTCGTGATATCTAAGCAGGTGTTGACAAGCTTCCAATGCTTCATTCTCTGCACTATCTCTATATTTTCTGCCTTATACAGAGCCTGATGGCACTCAATGTTTATTACACGTTGGGGTGTCTAAGATTTGCTGATTATTCTAATATCTCAATAGTGGTTGTATAACCCCTGTTCACCCATATTTGTTTCTCGAGGTGCCTTTCTAGGCACTAGCCCTGCCTGCTTGTTTGTGTCTTTGGGATTGTTGAGGTGCTAGAATGCCCCAGTTGGAAAGAACAATGGCTCGAGGATAAAATGCACAAGTCTTTACGCTGCAATGCACTGGTGAAGAATTTTGCTTGCAAGCAGTGTTCGTGCTCTGTGACGTTGCTAAGGTTTGTGAGACATAATAAAGCCACTATAGAAGATGGCTAAGCTACATCACGCGACCAGTCTTAAACATGTGATTTGTATATTTTCAATCTTATCTAGCTGTATCTCACTCCTGATCCTGGAGAGTGAATAATCCAGGAAGGAACATATAAGACTTTGGCATACAAAGATGACATTATTCTACTCTATTTCCTGTTGCAACTCTCAGTGAATCGATGCCTTTGGTAGCTCTAGTTATCACAGTGTTAATGTGGCTGGTACTTTAGTGTTTCTTTCAGAGAGATGTAGGTGCTTGCAAACTATGGTGATGTTTGCCCTTGTTACTATGTCTGTTGTTTAGTGTACAGAACTATTACTATGTTATTACACGATATTCTTACCCTGCTAGGAGATGGTTGCATTTTGCTTTCGATTTCAGCTTTGCTAGAGCTTTTGTTATACATCAGGATGTCGTCAGCAAAGGTTTAACACATGGCGTTTAGTTTGACTGTCAAGATGAATTATAACCATGGTGTAAATGTCGAAGAGTTGTGATCGTAGAGGCAGACTAGTATTGGTGATGATTCAGTCTTATTGCCAGGTTCAATACTTCATGATGCGTTTTCTGGTAGTTAGTGCAGCAAAGACCCATCTTACATAGTTACACTGATGACAATTTTGTGAACAAAAATGAGCGATTGAACTCTATTTTAAGCATTTCTAGATATGAAATGACTGCCAAGGTGTTTTGATCATGTAGCAGCTGCGAATCCAGCAACATTGATCCAAGTTTCTCTTCCACTGTAATAACCACCTTTTAACGATCTTAACCATAGTTCAATATTATAGGAAAGCCTTCTCTGAGATTTTTGCTAATGATGTTTTAATGGCCTTTAAGACGATGGTGACCCTTATAGGTTTGGGTAAGGATATGATAAAAGCACTGTATCTAAAGATGGAGCACCGGATCCTGATGGTGGAAGGATTTTCTTCCTTAAGAAATTCACAGTATCAGTGCAGCTGGACAAAAGGTGTCACCTCTAAGATATGAACTGGTTATGGTTCCTTGTATCTTATCCAAGCTAAGACGGCTTCCACATCCGCATACAGCTACAGATATGCTGTAGCTGGAGTCTCTCTTGAATATCACCATGGTCACATTAATTAATTAATGTATCTCACCTAAAGGCATCACCATATTTCTTGGTCCAGTGCCAGCTCCATGCTCGTGGAAACACCTGAATGAAGTGCTTGTAAGATTGACATTGCTGCAAAGTTAACTTTATTTTATTGTCTCATTCTGGAAGTAGATCATATGCAATCCTCGACTCTTATGTACAACCTGGATTATGCTTTATCTGCATGAACTTAGCTGGGCTTGATTGTGTGCTTTCCAGGCTTTATCGGTATCACTGATCCATTTGTAGGGGTATTCCTTTAACGAGAGTTCTTGCTTTGATTTCACTCAATGGTGGAAAGATGTCTAAGGCACAAGTGCTGCCAGAAAGCATGGCATCCTTGTAAGAGTTTTTGGAATATTTTGTACCACTATGTCTTACAGGCTTCATGCGCACCTCATCAATGACGTAATCACTGCTGACATTATGTCCCTTATAAGTCTACAAAAGTTTTTGCTACTTTGATTCTCAGCTATTTTTGTTGGTTCACCTGAATTTAGCAGTATAAGTTTTGTGTATATACTATGGAAACCAGAATGTAAGCCTTTTCCATTAGTGTTTTCAGCCATTTAGTCTTATTAGCAATCTTTTGGTAGAGGAATTTAAATATTTTAAGGATAATAATTAAGGAAGCAAAAGTTGTATAAAGGCGAAAGTTAGATAACGTTCTCTTTCCTTCTTTCTTTTATTATTAAATTCCCAGTAACCTCATTAGATGCTTATTGCATACCCTGCTTTGTGAAGAGTAATAATTGACTCATTTGACTGATAAGTACTTGTGTCTTTAAATTCAAAGCAAGAAAGTCCACAAAAAAGTGGAAATGTTGTATTTCAGAGTGTTTTGTATTTCCCTTCTTGGGAAAAATATCCTAAAACAAAATAGTCAATGTACACTGTCGAACAAGTTTCCAGTTATCAAACCAAAAATTACCATAATCAAACCAGCCAATTTTGGGTGGTGCAAACCAAACATTTATTACAAAGTAGAAATGTACCTTACTTCAGAAGCTTTTTTATCTCTCTTTTCGGATAAAAATCCTAAAACAAAATAGCCCATATACCACGTTAGACAATTACCAATTCCCATTCAAGAATTACGATAAACGAGCCAGCCAATTCTGGGTAATGGATGTTAAAACACACAGACACACACACATAATGGATCATCTTTATTGTAAGAAAAACGTGGTTATGAAGTATTGTTTGTTCATCAGATCTGTTTACGTGTTTATCTGTACAGTAAGTAGTGGTGAAAACATAGTTGCTAAGACGTACTCTCTTGAAGACTGTAAAGCACTATAATTTTCATATTCTCCTGATGATTCCATAAATAACCACAAACATCGTTGGAGACTATAGTTGATATCTTCACTGAAGGATTTAGTTGGTACATCATTGTTGAAGAATACGGTTCGTATCAGCATTAAAAGGCATAGATTGTTCCACTGTCAGAACAATTAGTATAATTATGGAAAAGCATATTCAGTATGGTTGTAAGTATCATTATTGGATAATCCAATTTGTAATATTATAGCCTTCTTACTCTGGCAAAAACTAGTGGGGAAGAAGCTACTTACTGAGTGTGAAACACGTGTTGTCAGAAAATATTAATTTTCTTCAGTAAAACAAGATTTACAATGGTTATGCTAGAGGTTGTTTGTTTTTGTTTCAAGGGTTTAGATTTAGCAGTTACAAACAAAAATTGAACAGTTGTATTATTAGTTAGAGTAATTTTTCATAAAAAGGTCTGATCTTAGAAAATCTTAAGCAACATCAATTCTAGAAGACTTGCCATCACTATACCTAAAATTAATAAGAACAAACGTTGTCATTATCTAATGATCTGTAACTTAGAGAAGTACACTTACTTTTAGTGGTAACAAGTAACTAAAGATGCATATATGATAAAATGGTGACAAAATACGACACTGGAGTTTTGTTTCTGAAACGTATATCTCAGAAAGATTTATAGAAGTCTGCCATTTTGTACATGTTGAATAAGCCGAGGGTCTAGAACGTTATACTTCTTGCTTTCCTTTGCTGCTATAGATAAGAATTGATGACATCTGATTGGTGCACGCACCACAAATTAGCGAACATTCAATAATTCTTTGAACTTCAAAAACGCATGATTCCTGCAAACACGAGAGAAACCCTTATGGGAAAAAATAAGTCAGTTATTTTCCAATATTGTTTACCCATTCGAAGTGACTTCTATCTTTGGGGTTCGTATTAACAGCAGAAAGGAATAAAATTTGTACAAGAAAAAATCTAAACGAATGCAAGTTCCAAGTGTGATTAAGTTATTCCCATATATTATGTGGTTCAAAAAATGTTCCTTTGACCGTTTGATTGTGATTAACGAAATCACTCTCTACCTATTGAAAAATCAGTCTTGTTAATTGTTTACCTTGCAGATAGGGGTTTCTCGTAACATTATACGTAATGACTGTAAAGATAATTTAAAATCATTATATCTTAAACCTTAAATGACCTAGGGGAATAGAAGCTCACCATAGGCACCTTGAGAATCACAAATTTTATACAAAGAGGCTTGGACATAGTAAAGTGTATCAAGAAGGTGTTCAATATGATTTTCAATCCGAGTCCATCCCTAAAAGAATCTACTGTTAGTATGATTTGTTCTGAGGATTGTATATTGATCCTTGCAAGTATGATTTGTTATGAGGAGTGTATATTATTGATCCTCGCAGTACCTCACACACTGATACACATCTTGTTCAAGTCACTAATCTCGTATTGTTTAAAAGAGAGGGAAGAAAATGAAATAAAAGCCAGAAAAGCGATTTAGATAGGCAGTGTAATGTGGTTTTGGTACATCCTGTAGCATAATAATTAATACTTAATACTTATAATAATTAAAATTAATACTTATAATAATTAAAATTAATACTTATAATAATTATAATTAATACTTATAATAATTATAATTAATACTTATAATAATTATAATTAATAATATTATGATATTATCATAATTATTATTGTCATAATTCTCAATGTGCTGTCATGAAATTTTATTTCCTTACAAGACAAGTGATTTTAAAAATACAATCAAGTTAGTTGTGTATTTATTTAGCTTATAATTAAACTGTAGTTGACAATTTCTCAAAATGACTAGGAATTATCTAATTACAAATGACATTTCGTCATCGAATACCGTATATAAATTTAGTGAACCAGTCGTTCTAAATACATTATCCAACATAAAATGTTTTGTTTGTTGAATTTCGCAAAAAGCTACTCAATAATTACCCGCACTAGCCGTCCTTAATTTTGATGTGATAGACTAGAAGGATGGGAAGTTACTTGAGGTACTCTTTACCAAAGAATTGTAAGATTGGCCGTTACATTATAACGTCACCACGGCTGAAAGGACGAGCATGTTCGGTGACGGGATTCGAACCTGCAACTTACAGGTTGCGAGTCGAGTGCCCTTACCACCAGGCCCTGATAAGAAAATACTTAAACCCTGTGCAAATTACTAATATTGAGTTGTTCCGTCTAAGAGTACGTGCAAGAATGTTGGCTATTTCAGTTTATTTTAAAGTTGCTTAAGAAGCCATCAAAATACAAACTTTGTAAAAATAATATGCCCTAGAGTTTCACGAACTCGTGAACCAAGTTGTCAAACATGCTTGAACTTCAACCGATTCTTATCTTACGATCAACTTCACGACAAAACATCTGTAGCCATCTTTTGGTTTGTGTTGTGATGTTGAAAACAAAAATTGAAAATATAGTTTAAAAAATTCAATGTGCTTCTCGGTTCATATAATATTATAGAATCTTTCAACTAAGCACACCGTTACCTGTAGTTAAGTTTTTCTGAACAAGTAAAAACGTATAGTGAATGGGTTTCGAACTCGTGATTCTGCTTTGGCCAACTATTTGGCAAGACTGTTAAGATGTTTTGTAAAGCTTCGAATTCATTTATATATATATATATATATATATATATATATATATATATATATGTAGTAACTTACTACTTCTTACTACTAACCTAACTAGTAAGAGAGTACGTACGTACGTAGTACGTAGTATTAACTAAAAGTAAACGTAAACCGTAA
>NW_013665928.1:395131-416372 GCF_000517525.1 Limulus polyphemus
TTAGGTCGTAAGACTAGTTAAGTATTGTTTAGTAAGACTTCGTATATATTATATATATATATATATATATATATATATTGCGAAATTCCATCTTTCACAACCTATGAAGAGAGTACTGACAGTTACAGTATTCAAAAGAAAGTAACCTAGTCGGTGAGCAAAACCCCAGGTTTGAACCCTGGCCGGTCTCCATTTTATTTCTTCCGAAATATTGTTAAATAAGACCAAAAAAATTTTTAACAAGTGTTTATACAAAAGCCTTATGTTTTACGGCATGAAAGGTTGTTTTGATATATAGCTCTCAATGTCGACCTGCAGTTCAGTTTCTATTGGCAGATGATGGTGTTTCAAATCCCACACACAAGACTCATCAATTTGTTATGAGTGTTAAGCTTTACACGATATCAATGGCTCTGAGATGTACGAGTTTTTGATTTTCTTTTTATTGAGAATTAATGAATTTGTTTATTTTTTTTTCTAATTCGGAAGTATTTATACGAGAAAGGTTTCATTCTTTAGTAAATCAGCGGTTAGCTAAAATAAAAGAAAAATGAATATGATATTTCATAAAGGTGGCGTTTTGTGTGAAGAAACAGAGGAATACAGTTAAGATTGTGAGTACAAAATAAGTGGAGCAGTTACTACATTAGCTAGTAGCTTTATTGTTCTTCGTTTGTAGGCTTCAACTTAGTTTATAATGCTCAGTTTTGACATAATTCATCAAAATTAGAGACAGTTTGATATGTATAGCAAAAATATCGTTTTTTACAGACATTTCTGATGTATAAAGAACTACTTCCAACTCAGAAATTTAACCTGAATTATCGGACAGTAGAAGAAGAGAATCTTGGACAGAGTTAAATGATAAATAATTTCTGAAACCTTTTTTTTAAAAAAAAAAAGACACATACTCAAACTAAACATATGTACATAACACAACAAATCATATAAATCTATCAAATATTAATCTTTACATTTCAATATAATATCTCGTGCTTACAATATCTCCTCCGTGAAAAGAAGAAACTCTACTTGAAGATGATAGAATCTTCCACAAACTTTCATATCAGTGGCTAAGCAATAAAACAGAATCCAAGTCATTCAATATATTCTGTAACGTAATGTTGCACCATTTAACCCTATAATCACAGGCACCGCTGGTAAATATTATAACTGTTTGTATTTAAAGCCACATCAAATGAAATAAAGCTTTTTATTGTGCCCTACTATGATTTCGTTTAAAAGAACTGTTATGGGACTATTTCAAAACGATTTATTAGCGCAAATGCAGTCTTAAAGTTTGTCGATTTTGCTATTATTAAACGTTATATTTATTCTTGTCATCAGTAAAACATTTTATTAGTTATAAGGAGGAGGATTTTAAACCACTTTCCACACACACACACAAAATTAAATGGACGTTTTAGGACATACAAAGACCTGTGGAGATTATATCTTACTAGTTTTCATCTTTTACGAGTTATTTTACAATGTGATGAGCTACCAGGTGTTATCCTGCCTCGCCCTCTAGTGGAAACAAAAGTCGAATCACTCACCTGATCATTTTCGGGAAGGGGGAGAGGTTTGGCGACACCAATCCTCACCACCCCTTTTGATGCCCCCTTTAGTGCTTGGACAGCAGTCTCAAGACAAACATTTTCTAAAGGGATGTCATTGACAAATAATAAACGATCTCCAGGAAGTAGTCGGCCATCTTGCTGTGCAATGCCACCTGGTACCAGGCTTCGTACAACAATTACAGTTTCATTAGCATTCATAGGATCCTGTCAAAATTAAGTATGTTAGTTCAAAGTCTGCTCAGCACTAACAACACATGTTGCTGATGATGATATTAAACTATTCAATAATCTTTACAGAATACACGTATTTTTTTCCATTACAGGTTTATTGGTAGGAGTGTTTTTATCTTGCTGAAATTGCCTAGTCTATATTACACACTTAATACCAATACATAGAATTATATAATACACAAAATATTAACATTCGAAACATTGTCCAATTCAGATCTTCAAGGATAGTTCGACACTGAGGAGTAAGTTCTTACCTTACGAAACATATTCCATCAAAATGTTTTTATATTTACTTACTAGATACTAAAAGACAGCTTTTAGTGTCTCTAATATAAATCTATTTAATTAAGTTACCTGTCAGTTCAACTTAAAGCTAATTTTTTCTAGTTTAATGATCAAGGTATTTTAAAATCGAGGAATGAAACAAAATAATGTCAATTATAGTTTATCGTGAACCACGATAGCGGTTTATAATAGGGATCGCACAAGAATTTGCTCAAAATCTCTAATAGAACATTCGGGCAAAAACCATCTTAAAAAACAGACTTATTCTTCAAACAACACTCAAAACCTTCCTTTTCGATAGTTAAAACCACCCAAACATTCATAATAAACAAAATAAGTGATTTCACGATTGTAGACAAGCTCAAAAATTGACCATTTGTTCATATTATTATTATCCGTATTATTGTCTCATAAGCCTACAGCAAAATCGGCTAGGTATTTTGCACCAACACTATATGAAACGCTGTCCATGACCTATTTAAAAGGTGTTTATTTTTTACTAAAAAGATGATTTACGTAGTTATATATATATATACATTATAGAAGCGATGTTGTTATGAGCGGCTGCCTTTGTACTTGATGCATGTTAAACGCGTGCTTACAGGAAACCTCAGGCATAAAGCAACCTGGCTCAGTAAATAATTACTTTAAAAGACACGAAGCTTTTTTTAAAGCGATGTTTTAGGCGTATTTGTTTTATTCAAAAGGGCTGTGTGGGTTGTGTCTTACACTAGGCATATAGTTGCCCATTGTTGCGCATTAAGAAAGCCAACATACAAGATACTTAAAAACGGATAATTTAAAATCTACAAACAGGGAACGCAAAAATAGTAAGCAAACAAAGATGGAGATCTACTGCCGACAGTTTGCTCAAGCTACAAATCCCTATTATGACTCCACTATAAAATTATTGCAAGTGATATCTACTGTAGTGTGGGATCACATAGGACTTTTGCAAAAAACTGAGAGAGTAGTTTTAAACTTTATTCGATCTCCTTAATTTTGTCGTGCTGCGAAATTTTCTATGTCCACTTTCTGCAATAAAAAATCCGGTGTTTTCCTTGCATGCGCGTTAGTTGAAAACTAGAACTCGTGCATTTTCTAGCACGTGAAAGGTTCCCGATTTTGCTGTTACTCGAGTTGCTATTGTTCATTGTTACCCGAGTTTGCTGTCTCTACGAGGATTTCCACGACTATATTTCAGCACGTTTATAAACAGTGGACGATTACCATAGTAAATTTTCCTACTCAGACGACGAAGGTGATTCTTTCTACTGTTTCTTATACTTAGCTGAAAAAGTGCGTATGTATTCAGTATTTATTACCACTGCATATAACACTATTTCATATAGCTATTGCTATTCTTAAATAGTTGGTGTTAAGGTACAGGATGTAAATGTTGTCGATAATTGGCGACATACGCCAAGTGTGTCGCTGTTGCCTATTTTGCATGCATTATTTGTGTCCCCTTTTTCTAGCAAACACTTTTGCACAGCAAAATGTTGAAGAACACATATGTGTCAAGTAGACCTAATAAGGTAAGCATGTTACCAAGTCTGTTTACATTGCATTAATCTGTGTTGTATTGTCTTTAAAAAAACATTATTCTATTCTGATGAGATTGCTTTGTTGCTGCTCGTCTTTTGTTGCATTACACTGACATTGATAGAAGCCAGTCATTAAATCTGTGATGATACAGTCTTTACCTTCAAGAGGGTTCTTTGAGAACAACTTTACATTTTGTTTGTTGTAGTTGCATACCAGTAGATGTGTTTATTCTTTTGTACATTTGTTATGTATTTTGAATAAGTTTAGTGTGGTGGTTTGGTGGAAAAAAAAAGCAAATGCAGCAGTAAACTGTTGAAAAACATGCAACTTTTGGAGCTCAAAATTTATTCTCCATAAATGGACATAAAAAACTTAGGAAAGAAGATTACTAATAACCGTTAACTTAAAAAGGGGGGAATAGGGATTGTCAAAAAAGTTCAGAAACAAGCTGAATCAAAATACAAATATTATATTTTCAACCCTACAACTAGGGAATCTAAAAAAAAGTAAACAAACAAGGCTGGAAATAGTATCTACATTATTTTCTCAACTACAAATCCTTATTTTGACTCTACTGAAACTGATAAGTACTGTAGACATCGAGTCAAAATATGGATTTATAGCTTGAGAAAATAATGTAGTCACTATTTCCAGCCTTCCTACTTGCTATTTTACTTTTTTTAGAGTCCCTAGTTGTAGGCTTGAAAATATATTCTTTGCATTTTATTTCAACCTGTTTCTGTACTTTCTTGACGATCCCTAATCCCCCTTTTTAAATTAACAATTTTTACTACTATACAGTGCATAAACCAATAATGATTTCTAGGAGACTCGGAAAGGTTTAAGTGCCTAATTATCCTTTTAAAGATTTTTTACTTGCTAACGCTAATTTAATATTTCAGAGACCTCTACGTCTTTAATAAGTGTTCTAAAATGTAGGAGTTATATATAGCTGATCTTTGCTTCGGAATTGTTAATATTCTTTGAATATGGAAGTCACGTGATTCTTTTTGTACATATACGATATCAGCATGCATGATGTCACATCTATCAAGTCTTATTTTCACCCACTTCTAACGTCTGCTTAATTTATAATGCGAACTCAAACTTACTTCGTAGTCTAGAATGCTAAATCCTAATCCTCGGTCTCCTTTGGGAAGTTCAATTACATGCGGCTCATCGCTCCACATAGCTAAAGCCGTTAAGGGCTCTAGAGACCTAGACTTAAGTTTAGTAAACGTTGTTTCCGGTGGAACACCAACAGAAAGAAAACCTTCAGATTTGGCTTTCACTAATCTTTCGGAGAGTGGGGATAGAGATGAGAGACTTCCTCCCGAGGTTTCGGAAACAGATCCTTTGCTCTCAGCATCATCTATAGAGGCTACTTCATAGTCGATACTAGTGAAGGGAGGATAAGAAAGAGATGAGCCAAAAGTCCTAGCAGAAAGAGGTATGATACTTTGTAAAGACTGATGAAGATTCCGACCACATACCAGGCGTATCTCTGATGGAAGCTCTTTCAAGGTAGTAACAACGTCGACGTAGTTCAAACCATAGAGTTTTTTACCATTAACCTATGTAGCAGACAGAGAAAATTGAATTAAAGATATTGTAGAAAAATTCACTAAGAACACGAATATGAATGTTTTCAATAATTACACTTGTCAAACTACCACAGAATAGATACAAAAACTGCTTTAGAGAAGATGGACATTGACTAAAGAAGGCTTGTACAAAATGTCTTACTTACGAAGTATACACATTTAGTTAATTAGATCTATAGAGAGAAAACGGTTTTGTTTAAAGAGCATTCTATAAAATTATGATATCCATCTTCAATAAGACACTTAATTAAAATTAAAATACAAAACTACTCGCAACAGACCTAATTGTCTTCTTTGTTTTCAAAACCATGCCGAGAAAATACTTTCAAAATTGTAGTTCACACGATGCAGCCTAACCACACATTCTCTGAACAGTTTCCTTTCAATCACAGTTTACACAGCACAGCTTAAATAAGTATTTTCCGAACAGTTTACTTTAAAGTGTAGTTCACACAATACAACCTAACCACACATTCTCCAAACAGTATCATTTCACTAAAAAAAGAATCCCTGCATATTTTAAATTAGCATAAACTATTTTATGTGAGCAAGAGTTGTTATGGTGGGCAAAGTTACCCAATAGGCTACATACGCTCATTCCACCACGGGAATCGACCCCCGGATGTAAGTCCGTAAACTTACCGCATTTGTGTGTGTGATAGTATAATATTTCTTGAGAAGAATACTTCTTTTTTAGAAGTGAAGTGTTTATTTTGGTTTGTCTTTCGAGATATCTGGCTAACTCCTTTGGCAATCATGGCAAAGCAGTGTCGCTTTTCACTCACTGTTATTATACGATCTTACTTAACCCTCGTGTTTTTTTCTTCAACCTCTCGCTACCGATGGGGTCCACCTATTGCACCATATTTAGTAATTTTATATTTTTCCTGTTAAAAAAAGCTTAGTGTGAAGAACCGACAAAAATAAAATTGGACGAAAACACTCATTTTTTAATGTAAAATAAACAGGAATCACCAACAGTAATTAGTAGGAACAATTTCAATTACTGTAACCACTAAACTTATGGACTTGCAATCAATTTTGTGGACAAATAGTTAAATAAGTAAAAAGTTGTTTAAAAACCTCCTGGAGTTTAAAAGTTGTAAAAATAAAAATTTTATTCTCAAATAACCATTTTATCAAATAAAATACGTAAAACTACATAGTTAATGAGATTAAAACAACGCTTCGCAGAAACTGAAGTACATAATTTTTGTCCCTCAATGAATCAATGGTAAGTCTAGGAAATATAATGCTAAAATTCAGGGTTCGATTCCCATTGGCTGACAGAGCGAGACACCACATTGTATAGTTTTCGATTAAAACAAAACATTAATTATTATCTTCTTTCTTGTTACATATCTGAGTTACATGCTAATATATTAAGCAAGACGATCACGTGAAACCTGCTTCATTAAATACGTTATTCTTCAATTGAAATACAAATATTATTTTGAATACAACCAATAACTGTATTCATCAGGACGATATCTGTTTGTAAGCAAATGAATGTAGGCAGAAGCACCAAGAACATTACGAAAACTCACGTGTCACATAAACACAATATGGCGGAGCTGGAACTTTTTGTAAGTAAATTAATGTAGGCAGCAGCACCAAGAACATTACGTAAACTCACGTGTCACATACACACAATATGGCGGAGCTGGAACTTTTTGTAAGCAAATAAATGTAGGCAGCAGCACCAAGAACATTACGTAAACTTACGTGTGACATACACACAATATGGCGGAGCTGGAATTGTTTTCAGACTAATTAAAACTACTAGTTTGTCAACTGTGACATAACTCATATGACATTCCAACACAGAATATCCATTTCTCTCCATCACGTCATAACGCAATACATAAAATAAAGACCACAACATGTAGTTTTGAGACTAAAACACGTAGATTTCACAAAACAAATCAAGATGAATGAGGATGCATATTCGTTTGACATCCATGTTCTTCCCTTTTCTTCAGATCGTTTGTATATAATAAAATAAAAATGTTCATTGTGGTAAACGAACTAATAATTTGACCTAAGTAAGAGTTTTTTTTCTTTCCGATTTGTAAAAAAAAATCTTTAGACGATGGAAAAAAAATATTATTATTTTCGAAATCTGCGTAGCTGAATTATGGAAAATCCGTTATTAAAACCAGAACAACTTTTATGAAGTTTAAATTCGCAGGCCTGTGTAATGTACGGTTATACTAAGTGAAGTGAGATTTTTACCAATTCCAGGGATTTTATACTTACATTTCAAATGCATTCTGTCGAGATAGTATTTGATCACAGCACCGAAACTCGTTAGTCTTTTGTCAGTCTGTTTGTGTGCTAAGCTTATTTACTGTTCGTACAATACTCTCAAGCAGATGAATCAAAAATAATTATTATGCTTCCCCCGAGTTACCTTTAAACCACCATTACATAAAATAACCAAAGACGGTGTGAATAAGAAGGTTGTTTCTTTACGTATGGGTATATAAAATACATAAATCTGTTACTCACAGATCATTTTACATACCAGTATATGAAGTTTGTATTTTTTGACACATTTTCCAATTACTCATAATTGGAAAAATAACTCCATTTGTTTACCGATGGCCTCCAATAACATGTACAAAAATTCCAAAGAAACCATTTCAACGGTATATAACCAGACATTCGCTAAATGAAAGAGAAACATTCCAATGGTAAATAACCAGAAACTCACTAAATGAAAGAGAAACCATTCCAACTGTAAATGACCAGAAACTCACTAAATTAAAGTGGAACCATTTCAATGGTAAATAACTAGAAACTCACTAAATGAAAGAAAACCATTCCAACTGTAAATAACCAGAAACTCACTAAATTAAAGTGGAACCATTCCAATGGTAAATAACTAGAAACTCACTAAATGAAAGAAAACCATTCCAATGGTAAATAACTAGACACTCACTAAATGAAAGAGAACCATTCCAATGGTAAATAACCAGAAACTCACTAAGTGAAAGAAAACCATTCCAATGGTAAATAACCAGAAACTCACTAAGTGAAAGAAAACCATTCCAATGGTAAATAACTAGACACTCACTAAATGAAAGTGAAACCATTCCAATGGTTAATAACTAGACACTCACTAAGTGAAAGAGAATCCATTCCAATAGTTAATAACTAGACACTCACTAAGTGAAAGAGAATCCATTCCAATGGTAAATAACCACAAACTCACTAAGTGAGAGAAAACCATTCCAATGGTAAATAACCAGAAACTCACTAAGTGAAAGAAAACCATTCCAATGGTAAATAACTAGACACTCACTAAATGAAAGAGAACCATTCCAATGGTAAATAACCAGAAACTCACCAAGTGAAAGAAAACCATTCCAATGGGAAATAACTAGACACTCACTAAATGCAAAAGAAACCATTCCAATGGGAAATAACTAGACACTCACTAAATGAAAAAGAAACCATTCCAATGGTAAATAACCAGAAACTCACTAAGTGAAAGAAAACCATTCCAATGGTAAATAACTAGACACTCACTAAGTGAAAGAGAAACCATTCCAATGGTAAATAACCAGAAACTCACTAAGTGAAAGAAAACCATTCCAATGGTAAATAACTAGACACTCACCAAGTGAAAGAGAAACCATTCCAATGGTAAATAACCAGAAACTCACTAAGTGAAAGAGAAACATTACAATGGTAAATAACTAGACACTCACTAAATGAAAGTGAAATAAATGTGATAAACGTTCTATGGAGCCAAGGTGCTCACAATGGAAAACAAATACATTATTTTTAAGATTTAATTAGTAATACTAATGAGGTGTGTAACATAAAATTTCCTGGACAGGAAAGTTGATGATATTTTTTTTTAAAGATTTCAATGAAGTTTAGTAGAATTTATTATTATCAGAAACAGATAAAGATAAGTTACATAAGTTTCTATAAGATCCAACATTTAAATTTTATCTAGTAAAGCGAATTCTTAAGTGACCTTACCTCCAATAGTTCGTCTCCGCTTCTTAACTTTCCGTTTCGACCGACAGGTCCGTCGTTATAAATAGAGCGCAGATAGTGGTGAGGTCGCACTTCTATATCGCCTTCTACATCAACAGTTCCCGTAAGGCTGATTCCCATACTGGTGCCGGGAAGCTTGGAAAATAGAGCAATCTAAAAAAAGCGGGAGCAATCATTATGTGTTAATACAATCATGATAAAAACGTTTATCTGAAAACAATACCATACGCCCACAATTAGTGAATAATATACTAAGTTAAATTATTTTGACTGAGTTTCTAGCAACTAGAACGGTCACTTGATTGTAATATCAGTGACTGGAAGAACACTAAATTCCTCATTTTCTATGTTATCAAGTGGCAGTCACAAACATTTCATCATGAAACGCTACGGTATATTGGACGATAACTGCTACATTACTACTCAGTAGATGTAATGCTTAGAACAACGAATGATTGTATGAATGGGGGTGATCGCTAGGAGTTTGGAAGGGAGTTGTAATTCATACATTTTGAACTATAAAGCGATTTTTTGGGGCAAAATGTTAAGCTGACATTTTACTTGCCCTATCTAGCTGAGCAGCGGCAGAATTTCCGTCAAGCAGACAACACGGTATTTGCTACCCCGTGTTTTACTTGGCTATGATTTAATATTTTTCAGTTGTGCAAATTGAACTATATATCTTGTAAGCACATGGTTTTACTGCCCTTTTTCTTAAAAGTTGTTTTACTACAAGACAGAAATGGAAAATGCAAGATAATGCAGATTGCGAGTGCACAAATGAGGGTAAAAAGTTAATACCCGCATGACGTTGCTATGCAGTCTTCCATGGCCTGTACTCAATTTGTAACTGAAAAAAAGTCGAGTGGACATGAAATGTCTGTATTAATAGATTTCTATGATCAGAAGTTAAAGTTTGGCACTTGTGCAGTGGCTAGCTTTTTTAAGTTACTTGTGTGACGAATTTATTATTATATATTTATTTTAATATCAACGTTTGTTTAGATTAAGATTATATTTAGAAATATGCACAGCTTATATATAGTGTTAAGTATGTATTGCGAAACTCCCGCCCATTCTTTAAAGATGTAGAAGATTCTCAAGTGTAAGAATCAACAATATATGTGTGTACGTAAACGCTAGTGTTAGCGTCAGCATTGTCACGTAAAACTGATATTTCGAGAAACTCTCCACACGCCTATAAATATAACCAACGTGACGCGCCAAAAAAAATAGTATTTATTATTGGTTTGCTATAGCTGGTGCGCTATAAACATCGGAAGCTATAACTGTGATTAACGCTTATTAATCGGAAAACTTAAGATATTTGACCAGGAACGTTTATAAATTTCGAACACTACAAACCAATTAAATTCAGTGGATTCACATCAGACAGTAGTACTTTTAGGAAAACATTATATATCTTCATCGGTGGAAAACATCGGCGACGAATACAGAGCTAGCTAGCTCCCTATTAAGTGAATTGTACCTACGTCAACTTGAAATTAACTCGCTCATCGTGAACCCTCGATAAGATATCAAGGAAGTTCCACCTCCAGACTAGAAAGACGATTTTTATATTGCTGGTAAGTTTGTAAGACTTTTGTATATAAATCATTGTTTGTAATAACTATTCGTAAAAACCGTTATTGTAAATTGTATTTTTGTTTGTATATTAAAATATATATTTGTATTAAAAAATAAATCTTTTTGCATCAATCTTGTTGACAAATATCAACAATTTAAATTATCATTTAGCTCGGTTTCAGACCATTCGAAATTGTAATACGTAACACTTGTGTAGAACTAAGCACTTAGAGATTAACCCTTTTCTCCTCATTGGTCCCGGGTTCTGTTAATATAACAAGAGGGATTCCTCAATAGCCGCAGCACTTGAAATTCTTTTACGCAGAATTAGAGTAAATTAATCTATGATACTGTTTTTTTCTTTCCTTTTTATTAGCTATATTTATGTGCGCCAGCAATACTAAGCGCGGGGCGCGTGTATACCCGATTCAATTTTATTACTCATCAGTATCTCTACCAGCCTACCCTCAAATTGAAGTTCTTCTAGGCAGGATTAGAGTAAATTAATCTGCGAGACCTTGGGCGTGGTAAGATACATCAAACGAAAGGGTTTGGCCTCCTGCGTCCAAAACGGAGCTATGAGCTAAAAGTTTGTACTTGAAAAAATAATAAAACTCAGCTAATCTATGAGCCACTATGCCGCGGCTAAAAACGAGACAATGATGAATGAAATGTTGAAAAGACACGGGTATATTATCTGTTGCCATAGAAACAGTAATAGTGGACAACACATCTGTGTTTGTTGGTCAAGAATGAGATCCAATGAAGTCTGGTGGACTGGCATGTCCACAAAGGCAAGAGCAACATTGGCTACAGGTAATATACGCGTGTACACGCAAGCTTGTCGCTATATCATTTGAACAAGGTAACAGTTAGTAGTTGTGGCCATAACTTCTGAATAACTAGAATCCAGTTGATCACTCATCTTTCAATCCTGACTTCTTGTTATGTATGATCAATTATACTTTGTTTATGAGGTTACCTAAGGTCCTGAACTCTAAGGGTAAACCTAAGTACAACTGTGGTTATTTTTACATGCAAGATTATACCTTGTTCATGAAGTTACCAGTTATTCTCTTTGCCTTACGATTTTGTGCATTTTAAAATTAAAGGAAATATTTTCCGCCGGAATTTAAACATTTTTAAATCATGGACGGCCGAAAGGCAATGAAAGAGGAAATATGTAGTATATAAGCATACTATGTATTTTCTACACCACCAATCCTTTATTTAACATTTATTATGTTCATCAAAAAATTTCAAAACTTTTATTTATAAAAGAATATGTAGGTCTAAGGTAGAATATTGGTCCAGAAAGTAACTAAGTTAATTTCACCTCAGTTACCTATTGTTCTGAGTCATTCCCCTATGATATCAGATGCGCTTTCTCGTGGAAAGGATTGCTGTAAAGCAAAACACACTATGTAAGGGTGAATAGGTGTGTTAGGTCATATCTTAACCATAAATTCTCCCTTAATTCTTTTATGGGAATGATTAACAGTGACGTAAGTAGCGCATGCGCCCTGTGAGGGATAACATTGTAGGACTGTGTATATAATGCTATTTTTTCTCAGATTTTTGAAACTTTCACTAAAAGGTGCTGTCCTCCATTTACACATTCGTAATTTTAATTGTGTTCATTAAGTGAATTGAATGAAGACGGTTTTTATTGTCCAGTTAAATCTTTACTCTAAACGTAACCCAAATCAAGAGAATTCAGCTCAACTTCGCAAAACATTTTCTATCAAACTTTCCAGAATCTTCAAAGTTAAACGAGAGCAACAAATATAATTATATTTAACAATCTTTACATAGGAACATTTTATTTAAATCACATCGTTTACTGATAATAGTGTTACAAACTTGGTATATTTGTATTCACAAAAGTCGCAACAACTTCCACACTTAACAGACCTCCTAAATCACTTACTCTTTTTATGATCTTGATGAATATTTTCTCCCTTTCACAAGGATAAAACAATGCATTTCTAAAGTTAAGGAATGTGCTTATTCAGTCTTCCTTATTTTGTTTTATTCAGTTCTTAATTTTGGATCAATGATTTTCTTAGGCATTGATCCCACGATCTGATTGATCCGTTTGTAGAAAAGTTTAATTGTTCTCAAAATTCTTAATAATTTGTTATTGTTTCGCCACAGAGTTGAGGATATATTGAGTTTTTTTGCTTTGTTTTTATAACAACCGAGTAGCGACAGACAAAACTATTAATTTTTGTTTAAAAGGTTTGTTTGTTCACCTGAATGACACATTTTGCTCATACTATATTGACCGGTCAGCGAAACCCATGTGTTTCATGCATATCCATGACTAATATTGAGCCGAAGATCAGAGGCAAAGCAACTAGTCGACAGCATCCGCCGCCTGAAGCGAGATTGACTGTCACGTTCATAACTCACCCGCAGCTGAAAGTACGAAGTACGTTTGGTAGTACAACGTTTCGAATCTGAGCACCTCGGATCCCCAATACGATATGTAATGTTGACTATTAGGTTACGCATGAACTAACAAAAAAAAGGTACTAAAAGCTATTTTATATTGTATCTCTATTTTTTCAGGTGTCTTAGTTAACAAGAGACGAAAGTTATTGTTCTATCATGCAACAATAGATGTCTAATACGGGTAATGTGTTATTTTTAAATATTTCTATGTCAGTGAGTGAATTACTTATTTCAATCATTCCTGTCATCTGCTTTATCTCCCTAAATTAACGTTTAATTTTGTATGTGTGTGTTCATCTGCTTTATCTCTCTGGGGTAACGTTTACTTGTGTGTGTATGTGTTCATATGCTTTATCTCTCTGAAGTAACGTTTACTTTTGTGTGTATGTGTGTGTGTTCATCTGCTTTATCTCTCTGGGGTAACGTTTACTTGTGTGTGTATGTGTTCATATGCTTTATCTCTCTGAAGTAACGTTTACTTTTGTGTGTATGTGTGTGTGTTCATCTGCTTTATCTCTCTGGGGTAACGTTTACTTTTGCGTGTGAGTGTTTATCTGCTTTAACTCTCTGGGGTAACGTTTACTTTTGTGTGTGAATGTTCATCTGCTTTATCTCTCTGGAGTAACGTTTACTTTTGTGTGTGTGTGTTCATCTGCTTTATCTCTCTGGAGTAACGTTTACTTTTGCGTGTGAGTGTTTATCTGCTTTAACTCTCTGGGGTAACTCTTACTTTTGTATGTGTGCACGCGTGCGCGAACATCAAAACATACAAACTGTTAGTGGAAATAAATTACAAAATACTCATTTTCTTACCACAACTTCATAACTGGGACCCAATATTTTTTCCCACTTAGCCTTTATAGCAGCATCTATTTCTGAAAGTAAAGGAGGACCTACAGATTAAAAAATAAATATCACCTCTAATTTAATTAACGAAACTTTAATACATTGGCACATACAAACAGTTTTAAAAAACAGATTTTTTAATGTAATCATCAAATGAATAAACTAGGGTATTCCTAAATACAGCGCTACCTATATTTTGTCAATGTAACTACCCTAAACAGAACCTGTATTATTGTAAAACAATGCAATATTTTATTGTAGCAATGGTAATACATCATCTATATTGTCATCAAACAACGACATAGTTAGTTTGTAAAACTAAACACTATCATAAGAATAGTTGACTTATTTCATAATAGTAAGTGAATAAAAATGTTTAACATTTCCTTTGGTGATTCAATGACCACACTCTGATTTATTCTGACAACACGAACTGTTCTTAGTACCAGTTTTCCGCACTTAATTTCGATAATTTTTAAATATTCAGATTATTAAATAGAGCATAAATTTTGAAATGTTTAGCGTTGAAACGCTTACTGACCATCAAATTATTAGTGTTATAAACCATTATTGAGTTATGAAACACCATACCGGTCTTTCATTTGTGAGAATACAAGCAAACATTGGTGTAAATCACTGAATAACTGGAATGTTTCATTAAAAATAACATACGCATTGTAACTACTTTACATTATACTAAACTGTACTCTTAAGTTATTCGTTACTTTAAGATGATTCACGTACACTTGTAACAAAGTAAAACCAAATACAGGAAGTGCATTTAAATACGTTTAAAAAATGGCACACTGTTGTATTTTGTACAAAAAATAATAATAATAAAACACGGACTTATTAAATTAAAATGAGACTACATCAACCTGTTTGTTATAGTGAATAGAATGACGCAAATCAACTTGAAGCTGCTGTAGGTGAATTTAATTACAGCAGTATATAATTTAATTCCACAAACGGTTTTAAAACAAAAGAAACAACTTATAGAACAACTGATCCGCAGAAACAAAAAAGACACTGTTGTCTTTGTTATTCTTCTTCTACTGACATTTTGACAAGGACTTTTCTATTAGAGAGACACATTAGTATTGTGCCATCTTAAGCTTCCTCTACCGACTCCTTCAGAACAACATATACACATTCCAATATTTATAGCGTTAAGACAAGAATGTAGTAGAGAAACACATTAGTATTGTGCCATCTTAAGCTTCCTCTACCGACTCCTTCAGAACAACATATACACATTCCAGTATTTATAGCGTTAAGACAAGAATGTAGTAGAGAAACACATTAGTATTGTGCCATCTTAAGCTTCCTCTATCGATCCCTTCACAACAATATGTACCGATTAAAGAATGTAGTGTTTACAAATATAATAAGCCTAGTACTATTGTCCTATTACAAATATATTTGATTATAATCATGCTTCTCCAGCAAAAGGCGTTCACACCATAAACACAAGAAAACAGGCAGCTGGTTTTTATTAATAACATATTTGACTTACTGTAATTATCATTAGCGATAAAGTTGATGGTACTTGGACGTTGACGCTCCTTAAATGGTTCTACCTTTTTTGAGTTATTGGAGTGGTAGATCTTCGGCTCGTGAACTGACACAGTTGTAGTTCTGATAGAAGTATTCAACTCATTGCTTGCTATACATAAAAGTGGAAAATTTATCGTTCTTACTTTCATAGTGCAATCGTTTTAATTGTATTTTTCTAGGCAACGAATTTATATATTTTTTACTTAAACTTTTTCCCCAGAAATGATCTAACAAAAGCAAAATAATAGATATAAGTATGTCAACTCGATCAGTTTTTCGTGATTGTAGCCCACATTTTACAAAATGAGAGTGCACTTTTTTTAATTGAATTAAGTTCAATTTAAGCAACAAAAATACAAAGATGTTCAAGTACAACTGTATTTTTGTGACACTTTAAACAGATACACTTATTATAGGGCTAATTTTCTTGTCTAGAAGAAGGGATATAGCATTAGATCAAAAACGTAATAAAGTATGGTGTCGCGAGGATAGGTAAATACATATACAGAGTAAGTCTGTTGTTAGTTGTGAAGACAGACGAGCATGCGCAATAAGGTTTACATCGCTAGACCTTATTTTTGCTTTTAGGTTTTGTAGACAGGACGACATCTTATAATGAAATAAGCGCAACGCTTGAGACTGACGGGCTACATTATTACGTGTTCTTTCCACAGGATTTTAGTTGTATAAAACCCGTCTTATTGGATATTAGCGAAATAAGGAAAACTCTTATACAAGGTTTAGAAGCCTATGTTTCACACAACAAACACGTGGATTTTCTTTATACGTCATTTTGCTCGAAACGATTCGTTAGAGAATACCACGAACTTTCAACATGTTAAACAATTTCAAAAATAGCTCTAACTCGACATCTATGCGTAAAAAGTGGTTCGGAACTTGTTTTTTTTTACAGCACTTAATTAACTTCTTTTGCTTATTGTACACTTTATGTTGCCTCATTAAAATAATAATCATTATTTTTCAACAGGAGTAGGATAATATTACTGAATAATAATATTTTTTTCAAAATTTTGTTAGACAAACATTATATCATAATCAAACTGAAGATCAGTGGGTTGTAATGGAGTTTGAAACAGTTTCGTTCATAAGAAAGTTTTTTCATCAAATACTATATACAATATCTTACATTAAGAGATTGAAAAGAGTTGAAATCATGAAAAAAATCTGCAAAATATTGATTAAAGAGTCATTATATTGGTCATAAATCAGCATTATGTAGTCCCAAGGAACACCTTAAAATATGAAAGTGGAAACTTAACAGATGCTCCTTAAGGGAGATTTAGGTGTTCTATATCTAATGAGAAGTTAACAGACGAAATATGCGCCCCCTACCACGTCAAAGAATTAGAAATATATACATTTCCTGAAAATGATTAAGTTCGACCATATCTGTACCATTTTCAAAAGTTGGGAAATTTAAATTATAGTTATGCGTAAATTAGAGGTGAAATAATCTTATGGCTTTCAACCATCTCGGAAAAAAATGGAGGAAGACTAATTCAAACATTTTGTTATGTTACAGTGATTGTTAACTGAATAAGGAGACTGGTAAAAATTTAAATTATAGTTATGCGTAAATTAGAGGTGAAATAATCTTATGGCTTTCAACCATCTCCGAGAAAAATGGAGGAAAACTATTTCAAACACATTTTATGTTACAGTGATTGTTAATTGAATAAGGAGACTGGAAAAGAGGCTCACTCTTGATTTTTTCTTACCTTGTTTTTCGAATCTGTTCTTGTTTATATAACAAGTAAAACATGTAACGCCAATGATGTGTTCACAAAAAGTAAGAATTACATCATTCTGAATTCTATTGATTGTTTATGCTGTATTTCTGTACGTATTCTAATATTTCCCTTCTTCACGTCAAAGCACAAGAAATGATAAAAAAACACGAGGTACAATATTGGAAATAATTATGGAAACAGTGAGTAAAATGGGTATAAAATGGAAATTCTTACCTTTTTTTTTTTCGTTGAAAATTAGTTGCACTGGAATACAGTTATGTGTTAAAAGTTTACACTGGTTGCACTAGAATACAGTTAAATACAATTAAACAGCGTTACACCAGCATAAAACTATCAAAGTACAGATACTTATACTATACCCAGTAGTAGTAAGGAAAGCGCACTAATGGCTCCGGAATAGAAATACCACGAGACAGACGTGTAGAAATCAAGTTTTTCGCTGATGGAAGCTACTCCACAGATTGAGGAGAAATTTAATATTTCAGTAGTGGATGTATGGAAACCTAATAGGTGTAAGTGAAACTAATGCCGCTGATAATATAAGCTGTTGAGGAAGAAGCCGAAATTCTTAAAAAGTGAAGATAAGTAACTCTTTACATATTAAGCTCTCGACAATCCAGTATAAATTTTGCCAAGGATATAACTGTAAGTACAGATATAAAGGTAACCTTCGGAACAAAAAGTTGCACATTAGCTCGAAGTAGCCTCAGTGGATGTGCAGCTGCTCAAAAACCATTGTTTAGAAAAGATAACCAAACCAAAAGGCTTAATGGGCACTAGACTTCAAACAATGGGATGAGCAATCCTGAAGGAGGGTGCTCTTTACAGATAAATCCAAATTCAAATTGTTTGTAAACAGTTAGTAATAGTTTTGTCGATAGCAGAAAATGGTATGCCATAACATCTACAGTGAAACACGCTTGGGTCAATATAGGTGAGGACTGCATCCCAAAACTGATGGCAACCTAACAGCAGGTACGTACAACAGGAAAATGGCCTGTTAAACGGGCATTCATTTTCCAGCAAGATGGTGATTCCAAGTATGCATCAAATGTGGTGGAATGATACCTGAAGGGCAATAACAAAAAGAGGATGATGGAACACCCACAATCATAGTTTGACCTTCAAGAGGTCTCGGTATAAATATTATTAAGTTTGAACAATATTATGAATCTTATTAAAGTAAAACGACAACTAAACAACTTGGTTGAATTTTGAAGAGTAATACGGGTTGTAAGGAACAATATTTAACATTCATGCATTGATAAACTCATGATAACATAAAATGAATTACACTGTTTTATTTAAAACACATACAATATAATAATGCATTATAAATTTTATTCGCAATTACTAGTTGTTTGTGACGTGTGTATGTATATCACCTGTGCGTGTCCATACTTATTTCCAATAATGTCAAATCACACTAATTATTTATATAGTTAAGCTACATACTATTGATGACTCTACTACATGGAGAATTAGACATGAATGTTGTTCTATCAGTCTCTGTTAGAGGTCACCGAAAACGAAACTGAAAAGTACTTAACATACAACAAAACTAATCACCACGTTGGTCGCTTGTAAGCAATTTTTACATTTTTAAAAAAAGAGAAGAAAAAAATAGAGCTCGCTACACTTAATACATAAACTTACAACTCGTGCAGTTCAAGAATTTACTTCATCCACCTTCCACATAGATATTGATTTTGATGTCACGTAGGTATTAATACATTCCCAGAAGCGAAAGCTTACAATAAAATCCATTATTCACATTACATACTGTAAGTGAAAAAAGCAACTTAAGATAAATTTGCTACAATAAAATCCATTATTCACATTAGATACTGTAAGTGAAAAAAAGCAACTTAAGATAAATTTGCTACAATAAAATCCATTATTCACATTACATACTGTAAGTGAAAAAAGCAACTTAAGATAAATTTGCTACAATAAAATCCATTATTCACATTAGATACTGTAAGTGAAAAAAGCAACTTAAGATAAATTTGCTACAATAAAATCCATTATTCACATTAGATACTGTAAGTGAAAAAAGCAACTTAAGATAAATTTGCCTTACACAAATACTACAGTGTAGTAACAGGAAATAATATACACAACGGTGCAGACGAGGAAGAAAAGGAAGTTCCATGGGTGGCACTGGAATTGAGATTACATTGACACTGTTATTTATCAAGCTTTTAAACAGATAGAACGAAAGACATTCCTGTAAGTTTCTATTTCTTTATTGCTAAGACAAGTGTTATAAGTTTTAGTAATTCACATGTTCTTTGTTAAAGGTAAATATTTTCTCGTTAAAAGAAAAATATAGTGGTAGCTTTTTTTTTTTTCTTTCATAAATTGATTACTTGAGCCAACACTCGTAAGAAACATTAGGGGGTGAAACATGTGCCTCCTAGGTGTTTAAACTGTAAGCCTGAACCATTATAACGGTAAAAGTCTGGGTTCTATACCCGCGGAATGCAAAACGCAAATAGCCCATTGTGTAGCTGTTTACTTAAAAACGCTTTGTTCGCTGATTTTCTATAACTATCAAACTCGGTGGTGTATTGGTTTATGGTCAGGAAAATCTCTCAGGAGAGAAGTGATTTAGTTTGACGTTGTAATGCAAAACTCAGTGGTGTATTGGTTTATGGTCAGAAAAATCTCTCAGGAGGGAAGGGATTTAGTTTGACGTTGTAGTGCAGAACTCAGTGGTGTATTGGTTTATGGTCAGGAAAATCTCTCGGGAGAGAAGTGATTTAGTTTGACGTTGTAGTGCAGAACTCAGTGGTGTATTGGTTTATGGTCAGGAAAATCTCTCAGGAGGGAAGTGATTTAGTTTGACGTTGTAATGCAGAACTCAGTGATGTATTGGTTTATGGTCAGGAAAATCCCTCGGGAGAGAAGTTTGACGTTGTAGTGCAATTAAAGTTTTCAATTGTACTGAAAGTAATTCACCATGTTTGAGTAGAAATTGTTTACACAAACTAAATAGCGACTTACAGTATAAAGATCAAATTTATCTATAATTATGAGGTGTATTCGCTATAGTTCAATCCGAACTCCTCGACATTCGACAGTGCAATGCTGTTCTGAATGAAATATGACTGGAAGATAATGTCACAGCCTTTATGAGAAATAATATTCGCATAGAAATATTGCTAAATGAAATCGCGGCGTTTCGAAAAAGGAAGCATTGAATGTTCTTTACAGAAGAGGAAAGTTCCAACAGCAGAGAATTATAAAGTGTAATTAATAATGTTTAAGATATGTAACATCATAGATTTTACCTGACATAGCATTATTTCCAAAGGAAATGCAATTTCTTTCTTATTTAACAGGCCCCTCACGAGCCAGTGGGGGACATTTTTGTTGAAAAGAAAACAATAACTACGCAATCCGATTTTTCTTAATTTTAAATGAAATTTTTTGGACATTTCTATTGGCTAGAAAAAAGGCATTTCCCGCACTCTTTTAGCGTTGAGGCTGCGAAAAGTGATTTGAAATGGTACGGTGACTGAAATCCGTCAGCGCATCACGAGTTTAATGGCCAAGAACAAGAAGCATGGAAGTCTCCAACTAACACGCAGATGTTATTTAGGAACCATTTGCAACCACTTTGGTAGATATTGTGCAGCAAGCCGAGTACAATATTATGCCTGTAGCTGCTTTCAAAGTGTTACTGTCTGCTCATCCTACTGCTGACTATCGTGATACTTCGACTTTCCCTACCGAATCGCAGGTGAAATCGTTC
>NW_013665928.1:417372-421006 GCF_000517525.1 Limulus polyphemus
TTTGGTAGATATTGTGCACCAAGCCGAGTACAATATTATGCCTGTAGCTGCTTTCAAAGTGTTACTGTCTGCTCATCCTACTGCTGACTATCGTGATACTTCGACTTTCCCTACCGAATCGCAGGTGAAATCGTTCATATCTCAATCGAAAGCTAAACATAAAAAGGTGATAGCAGAAGCATAAAAGCAATTGCTTAAATCATAATGCTGGGAATGTGGCTTTATTGATATATACTGAATTTACTCCCAGCGGTAGACCTTAGTACTAGCTAGTATGGAGACTTGAGGATGCTGTATTTCACTTAAAAATTTATCAATTAACAAACGAAAACTTGTCTCGAATTGATAGGTCCAAAATCAGTCTCTTTGGGAGTTTCCGGATTGAAATTACTTTTAATATTCAACAAATTGTAACTTTTGGGTTGTTTAAATACAAATACAACTAATACTTATTTCAAGAACTTTTTTTAAAACTATCTTTAACTTTATTTAAATGTTTCCATTCTAGCATACTTCAACTGAATAACAAGTTACATAATTTAGTTTAATTATATATAAGTTGGTTCTCTGTTAGTTCTGTTAGGTAACTATTATTACAGTGAAGTTTATATTTGGATCCTTTAATTATTCATAAGTTGGTTCTCTGTTTCGATGACGAGGAACCCACTTTGAAACTAATAATGGCTGGAGACGGCTTGAATGTGTAATGAAGTAATGAAGTTTATATTTGGATCCTTTAGTAAAACTGCTCCATATGTTATAAAGAAATTTTTAAATGATGTTTGTTGCTAAGTAGGATCTAAAAAAACATTATAAGTATAATCAAGATAACCTATTTAATTCTACACGTATAAAAATGTAATAGTATTGTCTGTTGTCTGTCCACGTATTTACTTCGCAGGGTGTGGATGGATCTTCACTGAAATTAGTAAGGAGGTTCAAGAGAGGGTCTAAACAAAAATTTCGTTTTTATGGTCGTTTTTTGCGTGTTTGCGTTTTTTACCACTACCTCATCACTTGTGGATGGTCCATGCGGATATACATACAAATTTTCAGTTTTGCATTTTGTGTGTTGTTGTTTTGTTTTGTTTTTTTGGCGTTTTTGCCACTACTTCGCCTCCTGTTGATGTATCTTCGCCAAATTTGGCACGAAAGTTTGTTGGGTCCATGCAGAGATACATGCAAAATTAAAGTTTCACATTTTGTGTTTTTATGGGTATTTTAGCGTTTTTTACAATTACATATAAGGGAAACAACTTTTCACGTCCAATGATAACCTTTCATTAATCATGAATTTACATAAATTACGTCCAGGGAACAGGTGCTCCATCTAGTTATAATTATGGTATTAAAAAAATATATAAATACAAACCAAATCATCCAGTAGAAATTACAAATTTGCGACTGATGAAAGACTGTAAAGAACTGAGTGGAAATATGTTTCTGTAGAAAAACTAATATGGAAAGTAGTTGTCGACGCAAATTAAACTTTTAAAATCCACAATATTCCACTTATTTTTCTGTTTACAACTTTTTAATATTTTGTAACGTATAAAACTTTAATTACACTTTTACAAAATTAATAATAATAAAGTAATTTCGAGTTAATTAATGTAATTTAGGTATATTCAATTCAAATAATTGTATAGTTACTTAGTATAAAAATATATTCGTCCTCCAGTGAGACAAAGATAAGTTACGGACTTACAACACTACAATCCGGGGTTCGATTCCCTGCGGTGAAAACGGTACATAGTCCAATGTGGCTTTGTTCGCAAAAAAGCAAAACAAATTATACAACGGATTACAGAACCTATAGAAATCAATTTAATTTTGTTTCTTTTATCCTTAACCCTAAATATTTTGTTTTTTAAACTGTGTATCACCTACAGTGGAATTAGACTTTGGTGGGTCGTGTTGTGTTTTATTTGTTATTTCTTATACATTAGTTACCTTTCATATAATTTATTCATAACAAAAATACTTGGTTGTTGTTGTTGTTTTTCGCAACTAAAAGATTTTATTTTCTTAGCAACGAGTCAAGTATACAATGATCTTATATTCATAGAGTTAGGGAAAAAACGTATGTTAAAAAATCGTTTAAAAACAAAAATATTAAATCTTATTACGCTTTCAAAGAATGGATTTTCTTTCTTCATAAGGAGCAAACTAAGAATGTCTAAAGCTAAGTATGAACAAATAGTTAAGTGGCTTTACGGCATACAAACACGAAACTGTTTTGATTAACGTCGAAAGTGCTCGGGTTATATGATTTCCTATTATTCTCTTATATTCCGTACTTGACAATGTAAATCCTTCGAAAGGTTTTTAACGAAAACCTATGATGTAGTGAGAAATTTAATAATGTTTCGTGAAGAATGAGCAAGTCGCCTTGTCGCCTGTAAGTGTAACACCGTTATTCAATTTTTTGGGCAACTACGCTTACATTATATAATTAATGTGGCATTTTGCCTCAAGCGGAAGAATACCGATATTTCGACCATTTATCAAGCATTGTGAATTTTTTTTCTTTTCAATTTGGTAATGCCCCCCCAGTGACATTACCAACTTCGAACTTACAACGCTAGAAACCGGGCTTCGATACCCGTGATGGGCAGAGCAAAGATAGCCCATTGTGTAGCTTTGTGTTTAACTTCAAACAAACAAACAGTCCGGTAATATAACTTTACATAGCAGTTACTCTAATGTATTTCTCTCTTGATGTTTTTGTTTTAAATAGTATGATTAAAATTCATCAGATGGCGACAGATATATCTCGCTGGTATTATAATTATTTTTAAAGAAGAACGAGAACTGCAAGCCCTTTGCTCTGCACTTACCAATGGCTTCTTGAAGCTGCTCGTATTTAGCCCCTCTTAGATAGCGAGCGAGCCGAAGTTTGACGATTTTTCCGGTATTTCGTAATACATCCACTGCCTGATGATTATTGTAACTACGTAAAGACCGACCGTCCACCTTGAGGAAAATAAATTATGTCTGAGAATTTACGTATGATTAAAATATTAATATTTTCAGTAAACATAAATCCTTCACAATTATGTCTTTAAAACAAATTATAATGAAAATATTCAAATATTAATATCTTCAAAAAGCATAAAACCTTCACGATTAAGTCTTTTAAGACAAATTATAATGAAAGTATTCAAATATTAATATTTTCAATAAACATAAATCCTTCACGATTAAATATTTTAAGACAAGTTATAAAGAGAAGAACGAAAAGATAAGTTGAATATTTCGCAACTATCTGCTCAACCAACTTGGATTTCCTTCCCTGAGGTCAAACCAAACTCTTAAGCCATATAATTTTACGTGTTTTCGAAATATTCGTATCTTGGATGAGGAATAGTTAACACTGCGACGTATTATCTCTCGATCATTGTCTTACTCTTGCGTTGCTTCTGGTTTATTAGCTATTAATAATCATCTTGAAAAACAAGTTCGTGCTAGGTTATTCAAGTGGGATTTTTTCCAAATTATCTCCACAAATTGTGATGGACAGTTGTTTACACGAACCAATTTAACATAGTTTCCTGATTTTAATTGTTTGTTTGTTTTTGAATTACGCGCAAAGCTACACGAGGGCTATCTGCGCTAGCCGTCCCTAATTTAG
>NW_013665928.1:421939-428870 GCF_000517525.1 Limulus polyphemus
GCGAGCATGTTTGGTGTGACGGGGATTCGAACCCGCGACCCTCAGATTGCGAGTCGAGTGCCTTAACCACCTGGCCATGCCGGGCCTTCCTGAGTATAATACCTACGTAACACATTTCGTAATACGAGAATATTTCACACCACACGTCAAGTCACAAATTAATACATAATAATACTGGAAATAGTACCCACTAACCTTCTCGAATCTACCACGTAGTCGTAGCTCCCAGAAATGAGAAACATGAGTCACGCAGCAACTAAAGTTTATACTGGTATTAAGTAATTGCTCAGATCAGTAGCCTCCTGAAATCTGGTAGAACTAGTAAATACATGAACTCTGACAGGACTACTAAATACATTCTACATATGTAAGAAGTATCAGCGTTACCTCATAGTTCAAAAAGGATGGAATATTTGACGGATATATAGAAAAACTCGTTATATCCGCATTTTCTTTCGAACAAGCTACATACACACACACTTATATGCGTGCATATACATTATTTGTTTGGTATTAAAATCAGTGGGTAATATAAATTATTTAATACTTGAATACATGTAAATAGCCAGTGCCGGATTTAGACTTGGTGAGGCCCTAAGCTATATAAAGCTTGGAGGTCCCTTGTTAAAAAGTTACACCATATATATATATATTTACCTTTTAATTATTTAATAGCAAGGTATTTAAAGTGAAAAATTACATATTTATCATTTAGCTGGCTTGATCTCTCTCATTGATAAAAATTTAAAAGAAAAAAAAAAAAATCTGAAATTTTGTGAGGCCCCTGCGGATTGTGAGGCCCTAAACTGTAGCTTGTTTAGCTTATGCCTAAATCCGGCACTGTAAATAGCAAACATTATTTCGATCGAAACATTTGAAATTCGGCTAAAATATACATGCATACAAATACATACACACACACATATACATACATGCAGAGTGCTCCAAACGTTACTCTCCTTACATTTATATCTCTTCTGTCTAAGTACTATTTGGCTGTTTTTGTTTTATCAGTCTGTTCACATAAACGTACACACTGATTTGAAAAACATCAAAATTCGTAACAGTTAGTATATTGCCTTGGATATGTAACTACTGGGCCGACCTAGATATGTATATTTCTCATAACACAGATTTTTTATATATTTCTATAATACGAGTACTCGATATTGTGGCAGAACAGCATGATAAAACCAATGCGTTTTTCATTTTAAACTACACCAAAGTTGGAATTTCACAGAACAACCGTGACGAATATTCATTTTTTAAACTGCATAAAATTGTAAGATTAAACATTTACACATTCACTAAACTTCCACGGTTTAAGTTCAGTAACTATAACACATAGGCCCGTCCGTCCCACCAAAAACACGCTCGCCCTTTCAGCCGTGGGGGCGTTATAAAGTGACAGTCCATCCCACTATTCATTGGTAAAAAGAGAGTAACCCAAGAGTTGGCGGTGGATGGTGATGACTAGCTGCCTTCCCTCTAGTCTACTCACGCAGATAACCCTCGTGTAGCTTTGAGCGAAATTCAAAACAAACCAAAACTATAACTCCGTATCTACAAGCAGTTGCAGTCGTTAGTTCAGTAAAAAAAAAAAAAATTGACAAACTTCACAGATTTATTTGAAAACGATGTAAAATATGGATTTGAAAACTAGAATTACGTTATTAAGCTAAAGTCAGCTAAATCTGTTATTTTATCATTAGAAGGATTTGAAACATTGCATATGTAAGAGTTGAGTGTCAGACGTGGCCGCGCCTCGAACAAGATGTGGTGCCACTGAACACCACGCTCCACACTTTCAGCTTTGGGCGCGTTATAAAAGTGATAGTCAATCCTACGTTACTCGGTTCAAAGAGCCAGAAGAAAAAAAACTCTTGTGATGGATGGTGCTGCTGGCTGACTGGCTACTCTGGTCGTTGGCTGAAAAGGGCCCAAGTGTACATAAGGTGCTGTTCATGGTGAAAATGTCAATTCCAGTACAAGATTTAAATTGAAGCTGGTCATTGCCAGAGTTTCGCTGTACTCTATCAGTATGCTCCAAAATAATAGAAGAATAAGAAGAAATTCCGTGATAATAATTCACTGAAGCAGAATGATATACTTTTTGTCCGACCAGTTACTTTTTTTTTCGAAAATGAATATATTTAAAACTGCAAAAAGAGTAAACATTCGTTTAACGATTTTGTACACAAATAACTTTAGAATATTAAATAACAGACATACAGGATGCATAGACAAGTAGATAGACAGAGACTATGAATTTGAAAAACAAATATTATTAATCCTTACAGTTGTAAACATATGGATTCAGTTACATTCTACATATTAGTCCTTATAGTTGTAAACATATGGATTCAGTTACATTCTATATATTAGTCCTTACAGTTGTAAACAGATGGATTCAGTTACATTCTACATATTAGTCCTTACAGTTGTAAACATATGGATTCAGTTACATTCTACAAAAGATGCGCATTGCGAAACTATTTATTTTAAATATTTCATGATAGTAAAATACGTTGTTGTTCTTGACGCAAAGATACGCAATGGGCCATTTGCAAGATTCCCAAGATTTTAGTTTTCTAACTCCGTGAACTAACTCACCGAAGAACATTTATAAAATAATAGGTCACCTATGTAACCTTGGGTGATAAAAAGTATGAAATAGTCATAAAAAAGGAACGTGTGTGAAGAAAGTTTCAGGTCGATTCAGTTAGAGCACCTAAGCATATAAAGTGCATATGCAAAACGTACACGCCGCTCAAGAACGGATACTGTCGTTATGGCAACACTAACCACGCCACGTCTACGTGTACATATACAAAGTCACTCTATAGACTTTTTATATTCAATCTGGTGCAATTATCCGACGCCAGGGCAACATAACACCGGTGTGTTTGTAGTACCGTTAATCAATCTTTCTGATAACTAGCCATGATGTTATTATGATTAGTCTGACCAGTCAGATATGTTGCCTTGTTAGCAGTTAGACACAAATAACGTACCGGTTATCTTGACAAGAATTTTGTCACGCATTACATCTGTGACGTAAAGTGAGTCACTCAGAATATATTTATCATGCTAGCTCTCTCTCTATGTATACATATATATTACAAATACGCTGGATTTTATTCCCCTTTTCCTTAAAAGCTTATGTTCTAGTCTAAAGATGTTTGAGTACATATACGTTCTGACATTTGGAGTAAAAACACAACTTGTTTTCTTGCATGGCCAAGCTGCTTTTATAAGGGTTACACCAGAACCAACATATGTCAATTTTTAAAGTGCTTCCCAAGCAATTCATACAAAAACAGCACATAAAAACATTGTAGTGCTCTCCCCTCCCCCCAACCTACTACATCTACATATCATATCAGAGATTTAGAACAATTGACCTGAACATACATCCACAACCATACTATTGTGCCACCTGAGCACACACCCACAACCATACTATTGTGCCACCTGAGCACACATTCGCAACCATACTGTTGTGGCACATGAGCAAACATCTACAACCATACAGTTGTGCTACCTGGGCACACATTCGCAATCATACTGTTGTGCCACTTGGGCACACACCCACAACCATACAGTTGTGCTACCTGGGCACACATTCGCAACCATACTGTTGTGCCACTTGGGCACACACCCGCAACAATACAGTTGTGCTACCTGGGCACACATTCGCAATCATACTGTTGTGGCACATGAGCAAACATCCACAACCATACTATTGTGCCACCTGAGCACACATCTACAACCATACAGTTGTGCTACCTGGGCACACATTCGCAACCATACTATTGTGGCACATGAGCAAACATCTACAACCATACAGTTGTGCTACCTGGGCACACATTCGCAACCATACTGTTGTGGCACATGAGCAAACATCTACAACAATATTATTGTGCCACCTGGGCACACATCCACAACCATACTGTTGTGCCACTTGGGCACACACCCACAACCATACTGTTGTGCTACCTGGGCACACACCCACAACCACACTGTTGTAGCACATGAGCAAACATCTACAACCATACTGTTGTGCCTCTAAAGCGTATTCATTAATGTACAACACTGTCATGTATCTTTGTATTTTTGAAATACAATAACATACGAAACGAGTAAGTACGAAATCACATGATGTATACTACCTCGATAATTTGGTCGTTGACTTTGATCCGGCCACAAAGGTCAGCAGCACTAGCTTTGGCAATACTCTTCACAAATATACCAGAAATGTCCTCTATGGAAAAAAAAAGAAATTCATAACTAAATTGGACATCATCACAACTCCGAAACAGAACTCTTTTGAAAACTTCTATTATATTTTCAAGCGATTTTCTATGAGTCTGATATTTTAAATGGGCACACATAGTGATATGAGGTAAATTGGACATCATCACAACTCCGAAATAGAACTCTTTTGAAAACTTCTATTATATTTTCAAGCGATTTTCTATGAGTCTGATATTTTAAATGTCATAATGACATAAACTTTTTCTAAGTATTTTTGGTCTCAGGGTAGAACTAACTATGTTAAAAAAACAAGTGTGGATAATCTTGGGGAATGAGCCGTGGACAACTTACAAGATCCTTGGATATGATGATTGTCAACATTAGTGTGATGATTATCTTGGGGAAATAACCGGAATTAGCCGTGGACTTTGTTGCACAACTTACAAGATTCTTGGATATGATGATTATCTTGGGGAAATAACCGGAATGAGCCGTAGATTTCGTTGCACAACTTACAAGATCCTTGGATATGATGATTGTCAACATTAGTGTGATGATTATCTTGGGGAAATAACCGGAATTAGCCGTGGACTTTGTTGCACAACTTACAAGATTCTTGGATATGATGATTATCTTGGGGAAATAACCGGAATGAGTCGTAGATTTCGTTGCACAACTTACAAGATCCTTGGATATGATGATTGTCAACATTAGTGTGATGATTATCTTGGGGAAATAACCGGAGTAAGTCGCGGATTTCGTTGCACAACTTACAGATCCTTGGATATGATGACTGCCAATATTAGTGTGATGATTATCTTGGGGAAATAACCGGAGTGAGTCGTGGATTTCGTTGCACAACTTACAAGATCCTTGGATATGATGAGTGCCATTATTAGTGAGATGATTATCTTGGGGAAATAACCGGAGTGAGTCGCGGATTTCGTTGCACAACTTACAAAATCCTTGGATATGATGACTGCCAATATTAGTGTGATGATTATCTTGGGGAATAACCGGAATGAGCCGTATATTTTGTTGCACAAGTTACAACTTTCTTTGATTTTATGCAAATAGAATATAACTTATTTTTCTGTTCCTAGGATTCATTAAAACACATATACACAGCTTAATAAGCTAAAAATGTTTTTTTCTATTTATCTATCAGTCGATGTGTGTATGTATATAAAGAGGTGATGTATGTGTAGATGTGGTAAAGGACATCTTATATTATTTTAAATTTATATGACATATTCTATGAGCAATGTCGTGAAACGCGTTGATAAAGCTCGTTGATGGATGCTGTGTTGTAACACTGAATCATATATAATATGACGAAACTAACTGAAACACGCTAAACAAAAGCTAAAAAAAAATCATTCTGATAATCATTTCTAACGGATGATTTGCTTAAGTGAACCCAAAATAGTTCATTATGTATATATACGTCACAAAATACTTCAGAATATTCATCTTTTACTTTTGCGACTGGACATTAAAGAAGGTGATATAATTTCGTAGTTGTATGTCCTTACAACAACAAAGTAAAATCCTTCATTACATCAAACACTACTATACAACAAACACGTCATTATACCAAAAAGACAACTTTTTTCTTTTAGTACATATTAATTTAAAAACCCTACATTACAAAAATAGAATGAAGCTGGGTAATAAATAGTAAAAAAAAAAATGTTAAATACATTACTGTGAAATTAAAAACTGAACTTATAATTAAATCATAAAAGCATAGAATTAATTAAAATGAATTATCCGGTAATTACCTCAGCTGATAATTAGTGTAACCGGGTGTGACCTAGCGAATAGCGTGCCGAACTATAGGCCCAGGAATGTATGGTTCGTGTCCTGTTGCTGCCAAATCACGCTCTGCACTTGGGAGCCGCAGATGTTTTATGAAAATAACGGTCACATCCTATTATTCGATTAGAATAGTCCAAGAGTTAGCGATGGATGCTGTTATCCATCTAGTCTGTCATATGTCTGCGGACTTACAACGCTAGAAACCGGGTTTCGATACCCGTGGCGGGCAGAGCACAGATAGCCCATTGTGTAGCTTTGTGCTTAACTTCAAACAAACAAACTAGTCTGTCAGTTCAACACCAGAGACGCAGATAGCCCTTGCGTAGCTTTGCATGAATATCCGAAACAAAACACTGAAACCACTACCATAATATGCAAAATTCGGATTTTCTTAAACGTATATTTTTTTACTGGATCACAAATTGATAATTGATAAAAAAGACTAAAGAAGCTTGAAGTTCTTACTTATAGTCCACACACATGTATAATATATATAAATACATAATGTAAACATTGTTTAAACAGTAGAGTTAATATTTCCATCAAAAGGTAGAACACATATCCCACATTATAATTTGTACCCTGTTGATTTGGTTTTGGTTGTACAGCGTTATATTTTTGTTAAGGCTTGTGTTTTATTAATATATATACATATATTGTTTGTTGTTTTGAAGATAAGCACAAAGCTACACAATGGGCTATCTGTGCTCTGTCCACCACAGGTATCGAAACCCGGTTTCTAGCATTGTAAGTCCGAAGACATGTCTCTGTGTCACAGGAGGCGTATATATATATATATATATATACATTGTAAACATAAACGTTATTTAAACAGTTAAGTTAATATTTACAT
>NW_013665928.1:429491-432542 GCF_000517525.1 Limulus polyphemus
AAAACAAACAAACAAATCTCGTTAAGGAAAACATAGACTTTGAACTGTTTTCCTTGTCAAGTAGACGAGAATCTTCTGAAACGGAATTTCGAGGCAAGTCTTAACTTTAATTAGATTTCATATAACGTGATAAACAATTCGAGGGATTCTTAAATGTAATTTCCTTTCTTAAAAAGCGTCTTTGCTTTATTTCTTCAGCTTTCTTTTCAAGGAGCCCGAGCACGGTTTTTCTTTTGCCAATACTGAATAGGAAGAACAAACTGATTACAATGTAATTTCGCTAATGAGTGGTTTCAAGAACCGGCTGGAGAATTGTGCTGCAAGGTTACCGAAAGATTCTTGCTCACTCGGGAGCTCCGAGACTTACTTTATACAGAGCTTGATCAAATAAAATCTAACTCGTGTCACACTAAACAGAAGACAGTAATACGCCTTGTTCCTTCTCCTTCCAAACCTCCTCCTAACATACTCAAAGAAATTGCCTTCGAAGATTGGTTTTAAGGAAATATTGTGTGGTTGATACCGAAAACGGGAGCAGAACACAAGAGCGTTTCGTTTACGTGGAGTGGTAGTAAATGTCTTTACTTCTAGACCTTCGAAAAAAACGTTTAATGGCAAATACGTGATGTAAAAAAAATAGAACGTTTATCTAATTAGAAGTAAAATCACCATCTCTCTCTATTCTTACGTAAGTAGTGTCGAAAGATATTAAGAAAAGTACTGATTAAAAAAATTAACTACTGACAACCGTAGTAAACATATCTAGAAAAAAAAACAACAGTGTCACTTCTGTGGATACAACGCAATTTGAGGGTCGCGAATTCCGTCCCCGAACATGCTCGTTCTATTAGCCTTGGAGGCGTTATAACGTGACGGTTAATCCCACTGTTTGTTGGTAAAAAGTAGCCCAAGAGTGGGCGGTGTTGACTAGCAGTCTTCCCTCTAGTGTATCACTTCAAAATTAGAGACAGGTAGAGCGCAGACAGCCCTGGAATAGTTTTACGCGAAACTCAACAAACAGATTTCAGATTTTGTTTTGTATAAGAATTATTGTTAAAAAGGCTGACAAGGAAGCACGTTTCGAAAAAAATATATATTTATCATACATAGACGTAAAGTTTGTTTTAAAGTTCACTTAAGCGTGCAGATAAGATAATAAAATACACACACCCCAGCTCAAAATTAAGTGTTTATTTCAATAGCGGTAGCGTTTTCGCAATGTTGATAATACTCTTGTACCAGCTATTCATGAAGTGAAACGTTTGACAGAAAGGTGTTTTAATAACATAATAATAAAAACGAAATGGTTCATTGTTGGCTGAGAAGCAACTGTAATGTTGCGAAATCGCTACCTCTATTTAAATAAACAATCTTGAGTTCTTTATTTAATGATATATATACATGTATACACACATGCTTGTAGGCCGGAGAGTTTCCGATCATTTACGTAAAAAAAAAGTTAACATACATCTTTTTCCGAGAGGGGGCATGACCCTGGCTTCACCACCTATTTTTTTTCTGCCTCCTAAAGTAGCACCCCCCTCTTTTCATAGATTTCTGCCTGGGACCTTGATATCCAAACATAATTTTAAATATTTTATGAAATAGCCAACAGAAGACCAAGCACGGTTCGTCGTAACGGTCGGCCATTACTTAACTGATTGTAACCTTTGGTGAACTCGGTTTAGCGTAACGAAAACAAAAAAAAACACTAGATACGATAGTAATAAAATCTATAAAACTTTATTTTGACGCAACGTTTCAGGCCTAAACCCTTCTTCAGGTGATGTTTGTTAGAAATATATTTTAAATGTTGAAGTTAATGTGTGTTTTAATTCAAAAACAATATCAAATCTCCTTTGGTCTAAGAACCCATCAAAAGCAACAAAGATTAGAGACTTAGCGCTTAATGAAAACATTAGTTAGCGTACTGAAAGAAGTGAAAGTGCGCATTTTGCCAAACTGTAAAACTATAGATTCTGAGACACTTGCATATACAGATTATAGTAGTATTGTTACATCCACTGAGAAAAACTTACAGGCCCCAAACGTCACCTGAAGAAGGGTTTAGGCCCGAAACGTTGTGTCAAGTTAAAGTTTTTATTACCATCAAGTGTTTTCTTTTTTCTTAATATTTGTCTTAGATTTTCTGTACGGTTTACATATAAATATATTGTATGTGACGTAATGGTTGATCAGTACCAAAACTATCAGGTTACCCTTTAGCAAACTCCGTTAACCTTGACATTGGGTCAATACTAAGTCGATAAGGTTAATAATTATCTAAAGTACTTCAGTAGGCTATCGTTACGGCAAAAAATTGAAGAGGAGAAACCATACAAAAACTGGTAACACTAGAAAGAGTAAATGTAAGTGATTTATTCAACAACGTTACGAACCTAAGACCTTCATCAGGTAATATTTAAACACTCACTAACAATAGTACAGAAGAATTATACTTAAACAATAACAAGCTCTAAAAGTCATAAGAATAAATAATTGTTACAGAAATGAAAAATGTTCAGTTAGTCCAGTACATGAATAAGATTATGGGATATCGCCTACTGTTTGAGATAAAGAAAAGTTTTATCTTTTTTTTTTTCGCTCAAGCGTTTCTGATTGGATTTCACGGTACTTACACTCCTAAATTCCAAAGAGTTGCGTACCGGCACTTATAACCATAGCCAGAAATGTGCATCTAAGTGCGTACCGCCACCTTTTTTTTTCTCTCTCTTTGCTTCTTTGTTTTCCACTTATACGCTTACCAGCACTTTTTGCCATTTCAAGCACTGACTGCAACCATTATTGTTCAACTAGTCTAAGACTTTTAATGAAAAACAACTCATGCGAGAAAGTAATATGCAGATGAGGATATTGCCACTATCACACACATTATCAAGTAGATTACATGGGATTGGAAAGTGTGCTGCCTGTAAGAATGACGACGTGTGAGAAAGTAATATGAAGATGAGGATATTGCCACTATCACACACATTATCAAGTAGATTACATGGGATTGGAAAGTGTGCTGCCTGTAAGAATGACGACGTG
>NW_013665928.1:432727-448362 GCF_000517525.1 Limulus polyphemus
GTGTGAGAAAGTAATATGAAGATGAGGATATTGCCACTATCACACACATTATCAAGTAGATTACATGGGATTGGAAAGTGTGCTGCCTGTAAGAATGACGACGTGTGAGAAAGTAATATGAAGATGAGGATATTGCCACTATCACACACATTATCAAGTAGATTACATGGGATTGGAAAGTGTGCTTGCCTGTAAGAATGACGACGTGTGAGAAAGAGCTGGAAGCTGCAGTAACCCGGATGACACTCTCGTTCTGGGCTGAGCTTGTGAAATGGTCTCTGGGAACAAGAGTAATAGGATGAAGGGGAGGAGAGTATTTTTATAATTTTTACTAATCAAAGTTCTTATTCATCTACCGCTAACGTGGCATGCTTCAAGAATAAATATTTATTGATGAATTAAAAAGTAGGTAAATGCCTCAGCTAAGTCAAAGGAGGTAAATGCCTCAGCTAACTCATAGGAGGTAAATGCCTCAGCTAACTCAAAGGAGGTAAATGCCTCAGCTAAGTCAAAGGAGGTAAATGCCTCAGCTAAGTCAAAGGAGGTAAATGCCTCAGCTAAGTCGACGTTGACTGAAATCATTATTTTTGTTTTCACAACGTAGCTTTCCATTACGTACACTTACTTTCTCGATAAAGTTTGTTTGTCTTAAGGAAAATGCTACACAATGGGCTATTCTGCGTCCACCTTGAAGAATAGAGCCCAGAATTTTAACGTTATAAACCCTGAAACTTAACGCCGAGCCACCGGAAAGGGGGGGGCATTTTTTTCGATAAACATTTTTTGTCCGCTCGGCGCATTTTCACTAGGAAGCTTCAACATATTTAGGAATGGAAAATTAAAAGTACAGGTAATTATTAAACTAATTAGAGTAATTACGTCAATTAAGAGTTTTTGTTTTTTTTATATACGGAACTTGCTACATCTAAATTTTCTACATTGTTTTGAATCGATCAAATAACAAATATGATTTTAACGACTCCTAGCTTCTTTTCAAACGACCAAAATATAAGACAAAATTCAAAAGGTATTCATTATTCATCCTATAGACCCGCCCACCCATCCACCCCCAGTGGCACAGCGGTACGTCTGAGGACTTACTACGCTAGAATCCGGGTTTCGATACCCGTGGTGGGCAGAGCACAGATAGCCCATTTTGTAGCTTTGTGCTTAACTACAAACAAACAAACCCATAGACCTTCTGTTGTTGTTTTAACTTTGTTATTATGGTATGTTCATTTGATATATGATACGCACCACGGGTACAACTATACGATTAAGTATATACATATTCATATTTTGTATCAACATTTGCCTTTAGAATTTTCTTGGTTAGTTTAAAACACACTGAGTCAACATCCGACTTTAATATCCGTGAAAGATTTTTTTTTTGTAGAAATTCGTTATACTTCTTAATTTCTCGACCGCGATAACGTGTAAAACAAACACGGTTAATCAGTATTTACGTTTCTGATCAAAGGTGACAAGAATAACTCATAAACTAATACTGTATAAAGTTTTTACAATACTTCCAAAAGATTTCTTAGGAGACATTACGTATACATAAATATAAACAGGTACTTAAGATTCTTCGAAAAGACAAAAAAAGTTCATTTTCCAACATGAACATCAATGAACGAAACGTAGAATCTTCGAAACGACAAAAAAGTTCGTTTTCCAACATGAACATCAATGAACGAAACGTAGAATCTTCGAAACGACAAAAATATTCGTTTTCCAACATGAACATCAATGAACGAAACGTAGAATCTTCGAAACGACAAAAAAGTTCGTTTTCCAACATGAACATCAATGAACGAAACGTAGAAAGCAGCAGAAAATAACGAAGAACGTCATAACAATAATGCCGAAAATAGCTGCAATTTATTGGCATTAACATTATATTGATGAACGGTTTAGATGTGGATAATGGCCCAATTTTACTACCCGACTGCACAAAACATCGCCTTGTATATAGTTCTCTAAACTGCAAACCACGCTGAAGTACTCACGATTTTAACGATGTCAGCTTAGAAATAGACTTAAGATTTTTACCGGCATTCATTTCATACTTAGCTCCCTATGAAACATGACGGAACTATCACAATAAAATAAAAAAAACATTACCGAAGACGCACGTATATATATACTTCTGATAGGACTTACGTTTTATTCAGAACATCAGAAACAAGTATTAACGCGCATTTGAAATAAGTACAAAACCAGCTACACGTGCTTTATGTATATTCCATTACTACGTAATATAATATTATTTCAGTAATGTTTATATATATATAGAAAACGTTATCTAATTTGAATGTTTTTATGGGAATAGTTCGCCTGGTATTGACAGAAACAATAATAAAAGAACAGTTAAGCCTTAAGTGCTTTCAGGTAGATCCAGCTTATAAAAGAACCCAGTAAGATGTATTTATCTTATTCCTATAGCAACAAAGGGCACCTTGCCGCTTGAGAGTTGCGCTCGATTAAATTACTTTGAAATTCGTTTGAAACATTTTACGTAACGTATTTGGTAATTACAATCTGAACGGTACCTCATGCGACATATGTGATAAGTGACCAGGTCAGAAACCCCTATTCTTAATTTAGAACTAATGACTACAGGGAGGGCAACCAGTCAGCAACATATGCCGCCTATGTGGCTACTTTTAACCGAATAATTATAATTATAGTTGAAAGTGCGGAGCGTGTTCAGCAACGTGTTGCTGCTCGATTCTCGGACTTTCCCACACGTAGCCCGACATGCTAAACACTATGCTTGACCTGCTTCAACTTATAAAGAAAAAACTCTGGAATACGAGAATGCTATTTACAAATATTAATTGATTTTGTTTTATTTACAATTAATATTTTTTCTACATGAAGAATGAAAAGAATGTCATGAACAGCAAAATTGTTTGTTTGTTAAAATTGGCTATCTGCTGTGTCCACCGTTGTAGGTCCGTAACCTTACCGCTGTCTCACCGGAGGAGAGCGAAAAGGAAAATATATATAAGTAAACGAATCCGGACTGCACCAACCATGCAGTTACGCTGATATGACATCCATGAAAAGAATTGTGGTCATTACCTTGTCAGAGAAGAAAAAGATTAACATTTAAAAAAAAAACATGATTTGTCGTTGTTTAAATGCAAACCTACATAATGAGTGAGCTATCTGTAGTCTATCCCCCGCGAGGAATTAAACTCCGGATTCTAAGGAGGTAAGTCCGTAAACTTACCGCTCACCCATCGGAATACTCTTTTTTTTTTGTCCTCAAAAAAAAACAAGTGTCGCAAATATAAAAAATGAAAGCACATTCTAAGTTTACACTGCTCTGATATCTTTTAGATGTGGTTGGTTTTTATTATGCACAAAGCTACGTAACGGCCATTTATGCTCTGCCCACCACCGGTACCGAAACCCGATTTTTAGCATCGTAAGCCTGATGACTTACCACTGAGCCACTTGGAGGGATTGTAAGCATTCTTAGTAGATAATGTGAGCTTATTACCGAGATATTTTTACGAAGAAAGTAGGATCCCCATAATCACGTGATGAAAACATATATACAAAAATTCAATATTTGTATAATGAAAGTTGGTGGAATAAATCACTTTAAAACTACTTATCGACCAGACAGTTTCATGGGTTCGTTTCTTATTTCGTGAAACTCTACTCTTTTAATTTTCAGTAGTACGGTTTTGCATTCAATACTTTGATCTTGATTACTATTGCTTCATCTACTGAAGAGTATGAAATTCGTGCAGGAGGTTTTGGAAGCTGAATAATCATGTATTGTACGATGCCGCAGTAATCAAATACCCCAAAGAAATAAGAGGGAAAAGTAATCGGCTTACATACAAACCTTAAAGGGCCAGCTACCTTTTTGAAACTAATTAAATATAACAAAGCTCACAGATATACTGGAAATATGCTAGTCATTTATTTATACACCAGTTACATTCAACTCCTCACTAATCTATACAGAAACCTTGGTCAAAAAAAAATTAACTGTTATTCTTGTCAAGAAACCTTGTGAATAAAACCTAAAACTATAAAAAAGTATAGTGTCAATTGATTTCTTTTTCTAATTCATAAACTTTTCTTAATCAGTGAAGTACACGAAACAATCTTAGTAGTTCACCTTGAAGATATACTGGCACAGTCTAAAACACTTTTCTCAATCGGTGAAGTACACGAAACAATCTTAGTAGTTCATCTTGAAGATATACTGGCACAGTCTAAAACACTTTTCTTAAACTTGTACACGTGTTTTGATTCAATAATCCAGGCAAGGTGTCTGAATAAAACAATAATATTGAAATCCAAGAACTTCCATGATTATTTAGTTTCACGATGTGTTCCATAGTTATTTTGTTCCACGATTTGTTCCATGGTTATTTAGTCCCACGATTTGTTGCATGGTTATTTTGTTCCATGATTTTTTACCCGTAAAGATCAATATTTAATTATTTACCAATTCTTGTTTCTTCTCTGGAATTTTATTTATACATTTTTTTTTTTTTTTGCATGAAGAATTCTTCGTTTTTATTATGAATTTCTATTAATAGTTATTTCTTTTGGTGATTTTAAACATACAGTACAATAGTTACTACTCCTGATTGTTATTCAAACGAAAATTCTAATAATGACCTATTTTTTTAAGGTGTTTGTTTGTTGTCAAGCACAAAGCTATACAATAGACTCTATGTTCTGCTCACCGTGGATATCGAAACACAGTTTTTAAGTCTACAGACTTAAACGCCACCGGAAAAGGGGGTGGGAGCTTATTTTTCTTCTGGCTAACTATATTTGGGGGGGGGAGGGGGGAGTGTTTTAACGTAAACACCAATCACTATACTTCTTATGATTAAATATTGCCTTCATAAAGTGCAAGTTGTTTCTTTTCAGTTACTAGTTGGTAATCATGGGCCGGGCGTGTCCAGTTGTTACTGTGCCCAGAGAATGAATCCGAATATTTTTGTTTTGTGACTCAATGTCGCAAAAATGCGCTCCGCATTTTCGGGTCCTCGGTGCACTATAACAGTGACGGTCAAATTCCACTACTCAATCAAACAAGAGTAGTCCAAGAATTGGCAGTGAGTACTAGTGACTAGCTGCCTTCCCTCTAGTTTATCAGTTCAAAATTGGGAACGACTATTAACGTAATTCTGAAACGAAATGGAAACATAAAGTACAAGAGTTGTTTTAGGGCGTAACTTGTTACTATGCCTCTTTTCATTGTATTTTTGGGCGTAAAGTTGGGTAGTTACTGAGTTCAAGAAAACATTAGATGAATACATGAGAAGTAAGGGGTGGTTATAGTTGGGAGCTGGAAGGGACATTCTTGATGGGCTAATAAGCTCCTATTTTGTCCCTTTAAGATTTTATGAAATTTATGAAATATTATCGTTCCCAGTACATTAGACAATTAAATCATATAATCATTGGACACAATAAGTACCAGATTATGACTGGGGGCAATAAGTATCAGATAAAAATCGGGGACAATAAGGATAGTAAAAAGACCAGGAATAATAAGCGTTAAATAAAAACTGGTGATAACACGTAACAGGTAAAAACCATGCACTATAAGTAACAGAGAATATTTACAGATAAAGGTGAGTGACGAAAAGTGTATTAAAAAATGTATATGGCAATAAATATCGGATCAAAATCGGAGACAGTAACTATCAAACTAAAACAAGTATTAGAAGCAAACCTGGGGTGATAAATATCGGTTAAACACCGGGATATATTCAACATTTTAAAAATAAACACAAAAGATTTATGTTATACTTGATAAATTCACGTAGACCCAAATGTTTTTCAGGAGTTATTTAAGTCGTGTTTAATATCTTGTCAAAGACAATTCTGAACGTTGGTCTGTGTAAAGACAAGAATAGATTTCGAGTCTTTCTGCAAGAAATTAATTAGCTGGACAAATTATTCTTAAACTGTCATGAAATGATATATGGCCTGATCTACTTAATAAAGGAGATCAACAAACTGATTAATTAGTTGAAACCTGTGTTGAATTTCTGCTGTCAAACTTTCCTAAGCAAATGCAGGTAAAATCTAATATTTTCTCTAAATGTGACTTGGATCTATTGTTTGATATTATTATAAAAAACAATGATTTATATCTGGTTTTTCATTTGTTATTCAATGTAAATTTTGAACTTATTAGAATTTATATTTGCTCGTTTGCTTAAGCGCAGAGCTACACAATAGGCTATCTGCACTGTGTCCACCGTGAGGATCGAATCCCAAACTTTAGTGCTATAGTCTATGTCTGATATTCTAATTTTGCCTTTCCGTAGAGTAAGTCAAACGCACGAAATATAATTATTGGAAATATGTAGTTGAATATTCGTTTTTTTTATTTTAAGCCAATCAGCTTTGCTGACCTTCCTAGGGGGCGTATTTAAATTCCTTTTTTTTAACGGCTTGTGAACAAACAAAGTGATCTTATTTCGGAAAATAAATAAAAAATTAATCGATAATGCATAGGAAAAGGAGATAAAGTTAATATATCTCGAACATGTACTTGTACGATTGAATTCGTAAGATTGGTTGCTCATAATTCAATCTGAAGAAGAACTACTATTTTTGCCAGCACTTTTGATAAGGAAGTAACTATGGTGATGTTAAACTGTCAAAAAAAAAAGGGAAATTAATGATTCGCAAAAAAAAAGTTCACATTTTGATAGCGGAAATATCAAAATTCATTCTATAAGAAATATATAACTCAAAATTTGGTTAAGAACTGCGTATTAAAATATTTTCTGAAACATCGCGAGTGTCCCAGAAATAAGAATAGCAAGATTGGTTATCAGAACGTAATATTTTAATGTAAATCGGTATACATCTTGGAAAGGATTACGTAATATTTCGAAATAACATCCATATACATGTTAAGGATTTTTGTCATTGCAAGACAGGTGATTAAACGTTAAAATCTGTAGTAAAATGCCCAGTGGCTCACCGGTAACTCTCCAGGCTGGCGACGCTAAAAACCGAGATTCGATACCTGTGTTGAGCACAGCACAGGTGGCCCATAGTGTCAACAAACAACCTGTAATTTAAATTCCACTCTTAACGTTAACTGTTCAAGCAAATGCGCACTTGCTACAACTAAAATTATGAGAGGTTTTTTTTCAGAAATGGTGTCTTTCATACAGATTTTTAACGATTTATTTGCAAAACTCAAACTGAATGAAAAAAAACAACTTAAATGTGGTTTTAGGAATCACGAGTGGCAAACAAAGCACGTTCATTTGTAAACCTAACCTATCATACTAATATACACTTCCATAAGAACAAATCTCTGGCATTTAATCACATCTTCAAAGCTCAAAAGGTGAGCATTTCTTGGACCGCCACGAAACATTTTACAGGCGACGAAGAACACAAGCGATAAACCAGGTAATAAATTACCTATTTCAAATATAACGTCAACAATTACTGGCATTTAATCACATCTTCAAGCTCAAAAGGTGAGCATTTCTTGGACCGCCACGAAACATTTTACAAGCGACGAAGAACACAAGCGATAAACCAGGTAATAAATTACCTATTTGAAATATAAGTTGTTCAATGGAATTCCTGTATTTAAAATGTTAATAACAAAGAAGACTTTTCAGGATTTAATATACCCTCAGACGACAGTCCAAGTCTTAATTTAACGTTTGTTAATAATATATAAATATATATTATTTATTTATATTTATTTATACATATAAAACCTTTGCTTTAGTAGATAATTTTCTTTCCTGCGTATTCACATACAGGTAATAAAACTGATCTAACAATGATTGTTTGTTTGTTTTTGAAATTCGCGCAAAGCTACATGAGGGCTATCTGCGCTAGCCGTCCCTAATTTAGCAGTAAGGGAAGGCAGCTAGTCCTTACCACCCACCACCAACTCTTGGGCTACTCTTTTTAACAACGAATAGTGGGATTGACCTTCACATTATAACGCCTCCACGGCTGAAGGGCAAGCATGTTTGGTGTGACGGGGATTCGAACCCGCGACCCGCAGATTGCGAGTCGAGCGCCCTAACCACCTGGCCATGCCGGGCCGCTGATCTAATAATGAACCAATAAAATTCTCTAAACTGGCGTAATAAAATGGGTAATAAAAAGTGTGGGTAATAAACTATAATTTTTCATAAAACTAGAATGAATGCATGTCCATTGTACGAAACATTCTAATTATTGAAACTTATCACGAAATGTTTTGCAGTATCCGATTATTTGGAAATTAAACGTATACTTTTTTTTCAAGCTTTTTTTCAAACCAATGGATCTGCAGACCTAACATTAAAATGCAATTATAACTCTTTTAAAAGGAAAAATTATCCAATTAAAGCATTTTCAAAGCTCACGTTTTTCAGCTGCGATTAACAAGCGAAATTCTCTAGAAAGTTCCGTAGTAGTGAAAGCGTTAATTGGGAAAAAATAAATGTAATATTTTGTCGAATGTTGTTAAGTATTTTGTATTACTTCTAAATGCGAAAAATGCCATCCAATCTATAAACGTTCGCAATTTCTTGTATCAATTAATCTCATAATAATTAATATTTCCCATTTGACATTCATTGGCGATCATGATGAAAAACAAACTGAAATGGAATAGAAAAAAACACGTGTTAGGACTAATACAGAAAGCTAAGTATTTTTTACAGTCATTAAGTATTACAGCGAAAAGAGTTAGACACAAAAACAGTCCCAGAGTTGATGTCTAACATTTGTTACTTACACCGCATTTTAATAACAGTTTACAATTCCGAGTTGTGGCCCAGCATGGTCAGGTGGCTAGGGCACTCGACCAAACATGCTCACCCTTTCAGCCGTGAGGGCGTTATAATGTGACGGTCTATCCCACTATTCCTTGGTAAAAGAGCAGACCATGAGTGTTACCTCTACACTGTTAAATTAAGGACGGCTAGTGCAGATAGTCCTCGTGTAACTTTGCGCGAAATTTAAAACAGACAAACAAACAAATAATTCTAAGTTAATGGACTTACAACACTAAAATCCGAGGTTCGAATCCCAGCGTCGGACAAAGCAAAGCACAGAGTCCATTATGCAGCTTTGCGCTAAAACAAACAAGCAATTCTGAAGCAAAGTGCCACTTGGAGGTAATATAATTAAATATAGCATATTCATAAAAATGTTTCCATCACAAGTACTTGTTTACATACAAATATATATATAAATGCTATGCAGCTGATTTTATACTGGTTAACAAATAACCATAAAATCAAGCAACGTTCAAAACGAAGTTCATAAATCTGAATTCACACAGTGGGCAAGAAAAATAATACAGAACAGATCAGCAATGAAAAAAAAACACACGTACGTAAACAATATTTTAAACAATTATTTAACATTCATTCTATGAACTCATGTATTATCGAAACATTTGGAACATAAATGCAGTTCGTTATTTTGAAACAAACCAAGGAGAACATTTTATTATTTTAGAAGGTTCAATGCCTTCAAACAAAATTTACAATATACAGAGACGAAAGTTATGACAGCACGAATGAGGGTTTTAAGGTTGACAAAAACAAAAATTCATAGGTACATACACAATTTTACCGTTGACGAAAAAATGCATAGGCAAATAAACAATTTTACCATTGACAAAATAAAATGCATAGGCACATAAACAATTTTACCGTTGACAAAAAAAATGCATAGCCACATAAACAATTTTAACGTTGACGAAAAAATGCATAGCTACATAAACAATTTTACCGTTGACAAAAATAAAATGCATAGGCTACATAAACAATTTTACCGTTGACAAAAATAAAATGCATAGGCACATAAACAATTTTACCGTTGACGAAAAAATACATAGGCACATAAACAATTTTACCGTTGACAAAGAAAAATGCATAGGCACATAAACAATTTTACCAAAACATTACAACAGCATACGCCCATCTAGTAATGAGTCTGCTCCCACTCAATTGATTCGTGTATACCAATGGTGTATACACGGGGCAAGCTGGAATCAAAAGACCAGGAAAGAATATGTCAATCCAACTGTCCAAAATAAAAGACTCCTCGATCTATACAAATTTTGAAATGTCATTATTTAAGTTCTGTAGTACATACTGGTGTATAAAAGACATTTTAATTCTAGGAATAAACGACGTTATCACACCAAATTTGTTATATTTCTTGAATTGGACACGCAACGTTTCGCTTTACATCTTCTTCAAGAGCGTTACACTAAAACACAAACTGTAACTGACAATTGACAACTGAAGATTTTTGGAACGCTCCTGAAGAAGCTGTAAAGCGAAACGTTGAGTGTCTATTGAAAGAAAATTAACAAATTTGGTGTTTTAAGGTCGTTTATTTCTAGTATTAGAAATTTGAAATATGTTGCGAAATGAAAAAGTATATCTGGCATTAAAAACATGACAAGCTCAAGGTCGCAAATCAGTCAAATCCAATGTGGCCAGGAACGCCCACGGTGCTGTATTTCACGCACATGCACTTACAAGCTCAAGCACTAAACTTATCAGTGTGCACGTTTTACGGTAGAGTTAAAAATTAGGTTATGACGAGCGTAGCAGTACAAGGAAGTCTGAAGTTCCATTGCTGTGTTCAAAAGGGCGTAGGAAATGATTTTAAAAGTTATTTATCAACTTTATAGCAATATACATGGTGTTTGGTAAGTTTCCCTATGTTATTTTGAACTGCGTCAAAAACAGCAATAAAAGAAACGTATAATATTCGAAACAAATAGAGCTGTATATCAAACTTACGTCATTCTTGGACCATCTAACGAGATTTTACCCAACCTTGCTATCACAATCTTCACAGATGTGTTTCTTTTACGTGTAATAAAATTTCTTCTTACAAGTTCATCTCCTCATCCACTCTCCTTAACACAATGAAAGTTCAGCATCTTTTGAGACATAACTTGCTAAAATGTAAACTCACATTCTTCAAAGCCATAAAAGCTTTTATTCTAGCGAAATCCCCAACGTAAATGTGTAGCATTAGATTATAACTCTGAGCTATTTGGAGTGTGAGTTCACCCTGTCGGTGGAGGGACGTAAACTGCTAAATGGTAGTCTTCATTTCCTACTGTGAAACCTGACTTGTTTCGCTCAGGTTTCAGCTACGGGGAAATATCGCCTTCTGTATATATGGCATTAACTCGACAAGGTACGTGCTCCTCATCTTCACAGATCTCTCACTAGAATTTACATTATCATCTCCGTACACTTATCTTGAAAGGACGTTAACTCATCATCTCCGTACACTTATCTTGAAAGGACGTAAACTCATCATCTCCGTACACTTATCTTGAAAGGACGTAAACTCATCATCTCCGTTATACCTAACCTGAAAGTAAATAGACACAATGTCTTCAGAGATATCTAACTAAAGCTGTAGCTCATCATCTCCGTAGACTTAACTTGAAAGGACGTTAACTCATCATCTCCGTAGACTTAACTTGAAAGGACGTAAACTCATCATCATCTCCGTTGTACCTAACTTGAAAGGAAGTAGACACAACGTCTTCAGTGATATCTCACTAAAACTGTAGCTCATCATCTCCGTAGACTTAACTTGAAAAGACGTTAACTCATCATTTCCGTGCACTTAACTTGAAAGGACATTTATTCAACGTTTTCGGAATTTTAGCTCATCATCTCCGTAGACTTTACCTGGAAGTTTGTAAATTCATCATCTTCGTAGACTTAGCTTAGAAGAGTAAAATTTGACCCTCGTCACACATTTAACATATTAGCATAAAAGTGCATTGAAATTTTTAAAGTCACTATCTTCTTAGGTTTAACTTTTAAGGTACAAATTTCCCCTCTTCGTTGACGTATCTTACAACAGTATAAACTCAACCCTTGCGACGATTCAATTTTTAAAGGTACTTCTCTCTAAACCTATTTATTTTTAATGCAAGTATATTATAAGCTGCAAAACCTACTTTCTCGTATATATATATACAAATACGTATACACACAGTTAACATGCAAAATAAGACCTTTTCCCCACACATTTCCTTCTTTAATTTACCTTCTTCACAGACGTACCCCGCTATAGTGGTATACACACAGTTAACATGCAAAATAAGACCTTTTCCCCACACATTTCCTTCTTTAATTTACCTTCTTCACAGACGTACCCCGCTATGGTGGTATACACACAGTTAACATGCAAAATAAGACCTTTTCCCCACACATTTCCTTCTTTAATTTACCTTCTTCACAGACGTACCCCGCTATGGTGATACCTAAGCCTTGCTGATCTTTAATAAGGTCCACCTCGAAGGTCTCCATTTCAGGCAGATCTATCGCCACCTTGTTCTGAGTGTTGTTAGTAGAAGGTCCTTCTAGTTCTTCGCTTTGTGCCTTTAAGGATGTCTAAAAGAGTAGACCCAGAAAAAAAGATTAATTACTATGTTTTTGTAATAGTTACTTTATGAAAATGTGACAAAATAACGTTTCGTTATGCAGTGAACGTGTGCGCAAAATCTTCGAAAAATCGTAATTATGCTTCAATAAATATTTTCAATGACTTCAAATACAAGAAATTTAAATAATCAAGCAGGTTTTTACAAATAAATATAGTAAACAAATATAGTAAAATGCCACAAAAGTAGAAAGCCCGGTAGAGTGAAAGGGTCCACTCAGAGTAAACAAAGGTCTTTGCAGCTCTTGTGAAGAAGTGAAACGCAATGAGCCAACTACAGAAATAATCAAGCAGGTTTTTACAAATAAATATAGTAAACAAATATAGTAAAATGCCACAAAAGTAGAAAGCCCGGTAGAGTGAAAGGGTCCACTCAGAGTAAACAAAGGTCTTTGCAGCTCTTGTGAAGAAGTGAAACGCAATGAGCCAACTACAGAAATACGGAGTAACAATTTCAGTTTGGAAAACTGTGTTGCTGTTTTTAAGTCATCGTTCACTAAAAGATAAATACTGGTGAGAGAAGAACCTAACAATACAGTAGGCGTTATTTATATCAATTCTCCACCGCGGAAGACAGATAATCATGAAAACAGTTAGATCTTCTAACTAGGTGTAGCATGTAGCAATTCGACATAGGATTCAGTGAGTTATTTATTCTATGGAGGTAAATCTCCTAGAGAGAGATAAATCTACTTATAAAGCAGAATTTTAATAATATAATAAGTAAATGGTATGAGTGTAGCGAGCTGTTTTCTATCGTAGTTCAACAATGTAGCATGTACATGCAAGAGAGAGAACATGTTATATCTTCAAATTGTAGCAAGAACATTCAGACTGAATCTTCTACAGATAAACAAAGCCATGCTCGAGTTTATACATAAGAATGGGACAGGAAAACTATAGCAATGAATTTCCGCAGACATCATCTAGTACTTCTATAACATGGATTATGAAACGTAGATCGACTGTTGCTGGAAAAACTACAACAAACAACGAGAAAACAGAATGGAAAATTTGAACAACAGCTGCTACAGTTTTATTACACAATGAAATATCCAGATCCACTCGTTCCAGTATTCATCTGTTACACTTGATCTGCTACGCTTCTACAAACCACTACAGAAGCTCTAGACCACTCGTTCCAGTATTCATCTGTTACACTTGATCTGCTACGCTTCTACAAACCACTACAGAAGCTCTAGACCACTAGTTCCAGTATTCATCTGTTACACTTGATCTGCTACGCTTCTACAAACCACTACAGATGCTCTAGACCACTCGTTCCAGTATTCATCTGTTACACTTGCTCTGCTACGCTTCTACAAACCACTACAGAAGATCTAGAGCTTCTGTAGTGGTTTGTAGAAGCGTAGCAGATCAAGTGTAACAGATGAATACTGGAACGAGTGGTCTAGAGCATCTATAGTGGTTTGTAGAAGCGTAGCAGATAAGTGTAACAGATGAATACTGGAATGAGTGGTCTAGAGCGTCTGTAGTGGTTTGTAGAAGCGTAGTAGATCAAGTGTAACAGATGAGAACTGGAACGAGTGGTCTGGAGCATCTGTAGTGGTTTGTAGAAGCGTAGCAAGTCCAATGTAATAAATGAATATTGGAACGAGTAGTCTAGAGCTTCTATAATGACGTGAAAAAACGTAGCAGGTCAAATGTTAGAGGTGAATTACAAAAATGAGCAGACTAGAGCGTCTATAATTGTTTTAGTAAAACGTAGTATATAATATGCAACAGATTGATACTGGAACGAGAGGTCTAGAGTTGCTATAATGATTTGTAGAAGCGTAGCAAGTCAAATGTAACAGGTAAATACTGGAACGAGTGGTCTAGAGCTTCTATAATGATGTGAAAAAAGTAACAGATTAAACGTAACAGATGAATACTGGGACGAGTTGTCTGGAACTTTCACAATGGTCTGTAAAATCGTAGTGCACCCAATGTAACAAACAGATACTTCAGCAACCAATAAAAGATATATGTCTTCTATAATGGTTTGTAAAAACGTAGAAGATCAAATGTAACAGCCGGACACAGGAACAAATGGTCTAGGTCTTCTATAAAGAATTTTAAATATGTAACAGCTCAAATATAACAGACAGATAGCGGAATGAATGGTCTAGTTCATGCTAACATGTATTAGAAACTGAAACGATTTCTGTAACAGGCACGCGCTGGCTGTACAGATACTGTTAAGTTTAAATCCCTTAGATTGGCTAGCACGTGTACAGTGGCATTACCAGTGTAATTAGGATGTGTTCCACTGTTCATAAGAGGAGTTGAACCAAAAGAGACTAGGTCTTTAATACCCTCCCTTACAGTGTCGTTCTGAAGATGTATTTAAAGACCTACAATTGAGCAACAGCTAGCTCGTGTTATACATACTGAAAACTCGCTCCACGTGTTTGCGGTAAAAGCACACGCTCACAGTCCCATGCCCCATACACTTGTAATTCGATGAAAAAACTTATTTATATCTGCAATATTCGTTAAGGAGCATGCCTTGTAAAAGAAGAAACCCAGAGCGAACTGTTATTGGTCAGTTTCTACTGCTTAGTTCCAGGTAAAACAGACGGTGTGCTGTCGAACAGCGAACTGCTGAAGTATGAGTGTAACACCAACGACAGAAGCTTTTCTCTTATCGTTTTGTCTATTGTACTGCAGCGCCCCACCAGGCACGACGTGTTAGCTATAAATTGCGCATTCTCATTTTTCTTTAACAGTATGCTAGGCCAGCTATTAATTCAATTTACTAGACAATGGAATATAATCTACAAACTGTCACCTCTACAACTCAAGTACATAATGATATGATAATGTTAACTGGTTCATTTGTTTGTATGGAGTTAAGCACAAAGCCACATAGTGAGCTATCTTTACTGTACTCACCACGGGTATCTAAACCCAGTTTTTAGCGTTATAAGCCTTCAGACTTACCACTGTGCCACTGGGGGAGGCCTAAACTAATTGAAATACATGAGTGTGCGTACGTATATATAATACATAACTATATATATATATATAGTTATTTACTAATATTTTCTACTAAGTCATATGATAATTATCTTATATATTAGGTCGTCAAGAAATTAATATCGCTTTTTTTTAGATGAAAAAACCCGAACAACTTACATAGCAAAACAATGCATTTATTAAAT
>NW_013665928.1:449339-456439 GCF_000517525.1 Limulus polyphemus
CTGAACGAAATCTGCTGAACCATCGTTGACACTGACGAACGTTCAAAACTATTTCTATAAACTTCTTTGATATTCTTTGTGGCTACAGAGGCGTCGTTTCCCTTCTTGTATTCAAACAGCATTACATGCCGAATAGTGTGTCTCGTCGTGTGGAATCACTATAAGGGATTAGAGTATACTAAACTTTACACATTATACAGGATACACTAACGTGACGTTTAGGCGGTTCGTTTAACTATTGTAGGTGATGTACGTTTTTTTTGGGGGGTGGGGGGTAATGAAAGTGTTCCAAAACGCGACATTAATTTCTCGACGACCTAATACATGATATACAGTGAACCATTCCCAAATATGTCAGGATGAGAGCTGATTGTTAGCCTATGTACTATATATATACTCTATACAAAACATTACATTAAAATACTAATTCACGAAGTTTTGAGACGACGTCAAGGAATTCACAGTGAGCCATATTTCAAGGTTCATAAGTAGCAACGTGAAAAAAGAACATGTATATCCCTTGAAAATTGGCCTGTTTGTACTTATTTAAGGGGGGTGGGGTAAATTCTATCTTCTTACCTTTTTAAAATGTTCTATATTTATATTAGACATTTTAATCGGGTAGACAGACATGTGAAAGTAGTAATGTAAGCCTTACAAGTGCAACACTGTTAAAATCTACATTATCAAAATCAAGTAAACATTATATCTCCGTTTTCAAAACTAAGTCAATACAACTGTACTCGATAAATCCCTTTTTTTTCAGATTCACAAACCATGTTTTCATAACAACAACCGTAAACTATTCAAATAAATAATATATAATATTAATATATACAATTACTTTTTAAAATGTAAATATATATATATACGTACATACACACAAACACACATACACATACACACACACACATATATATATGCTTCAGTCCTCATCATAAGTACCTCCGTCGCTCTCAATATCCTCTGACCATTCATCAGATGCGTCAGTCTCATTCCTCTGGCTACTTCAAGTTTTCAGTTTGAAAGTATCTGTGCAGTTCAGACTATATGAAAGACGCACTCAAGAATACATTGCATATTCACGGACACAGCTACAAGACAAAAATTCAAGAACAGCAACAGGAGCTGTTGGTCACATTCAATCAATTTAAATTAGAACCAAGTCTTTAATAATTCACCGGTGGTCATTAGCATACGGAATATCTGTTCTAAACACCTCTTCCACAAGCCAGTCTGATAACTGGAACTCGGACAAAGTGGGCGAATCGATCTTTCCATTTTTTTAAACATAACATTTAGTACCGTAACTCATTTATATCTGATGCATTGCATTTATTAAGACAATAACATGTTGCAAGTGTAACTGTATAGCTTTGAAAATAACACAGATGAAATTTCCAAAATTTGTTCTAATTGTTTAAACACTTTTTTTTTACGTCCAGTAGAAGTTTTTAGTCTTCGAAAAGCAAAAACAGTCACAGTGTCGCACCCTGTAATTGCGTGTATTCCTTGTAAAGCTTTACAGACTTCACTTCCATGAGCGTTTACAAGGATTCTGATACAAGAAAAAACAGGAAAACATCTGCATCTTCGCTATCATCTTTGTTGCCTTAAGCAAAGTATTTTAAGAGCGTGTGTCCTTCAATTAAATAACATTTTGTGTTGGATCCTCTACACTACAATATGTTATGCAGGATTTATGCAGTTAACAGGGATATTTCCCATTTACTCTCCACCTTCCATATTGACTTGAAATTTATAAGGTAATAATTAACAAATTGAAAGTTGGTTACAATATAACCACGTAATATAACACCTTGTGTTAAAATAATAAAAATTCAATATTAAGGAAGAAACAGGCGTCTTTCCAGTAATATTAAATTTGTTTCGAAGTAAATGAGAAATTTGAATAAACTTTTAACACAAAACGAAAGGTTAGTAAAAAATCCCTTAAGATGGGCATGTAGACAGATGGACTAAATAACAGACATCCCGCATAAAAATACCTTTAACTAGTAAAACCACTTCTAAACTTGGTTTTATTGACAAAAGGTTGATTTTATACAACATTAAAGAACAACAATGATTGAAAGTTATCCTGAACAGAAAAACAATTTGCTTTTTTTTATCTCAATTTTACACGTTCGTGTCAATAACATTGCATATAAATCCCCTAGAATAAAAATGAAAACGTAGTTTTTTTTTCGTATCCAACGCAATAATAGTTATTCAAAAAAAAGGCACACTGAATCTGCTTTAACTTGTAGGTTCGGATATCCGTCATCGAACGTGCTTACCTTTTCTGCCGTGGGGACGTTATAATGAGTGATCAATCTTTAGTATCTTTAGGTTTAAAGCAAATATCTACAAAACTAGACTTGAGCTGGGCATAACCTAATAGTAAGCCTGCCCACACTGTAAACCTGAGTATTCTTGGTTCGCGTATTCTCCTTCAAAGTTCAAAACGTTTACAAGTTTCAAGTTTCAAATATGTAATGATATATTAAAACATGAAATATAAAATAAACCTAACTCTGTGGAAAGTTCCTTATCTATAAATATGGCAGTGGGAGAGTTAAAAGCCTTAATTAAGTAGATGTTAGATTATTTCAAACGACTGTTCTGTTGTTAACAGTAGTATACAAATGACAGTTGATATATGATACTAATGTGTTTTTGTTTTATTAAAGAAATTACCTTACAATACAAGCTTCAACTGCAATGAAAAACTTATTTCATTTCCGTCAAATAAATAATTTTCTTTCATGATGTACAAATACATCTTCTTCGTAATGACCTTATTCCCAACTAGTTTTTGGGGGATCGGCCTGTAATTTTGAAAGCCAAGAATTCCTATATCCGGGTGTCTAACATGTTCGACAACAAGATTCGAACTCGCGACCCTTAGATTGCAAAGTCGGGCGCTCCAGCCACCAGGTCACGTCAAGCCACTATATCAATAGATGCTAGGTAAAAACATCCTTGTAGAAATGCTTTCTTTCTTCTTTTTTCTCTCTTTTTTTCTTTTAGAAAATCCATCACACAGTCCCAGTACACTCAGCTGTATAAAAAATGAATATTAACATACCTTAATCCTTTGTTAAATACAACGTATTGCCGACAAAGACTTCATTGAATATCGCATAAAGAGCTCATGAGATAAAACTGGGCCACATCACTCCAAATTTACAAGTGTTAAGTTGAAATGTTAATTGGAGATAAAACACGACTTTAATCGACAGACCTAACCCTAGAAGATCTTTGTCTTCCACATCTCGTGGTAACTTTATATAATAAGAAGTTACAGGAACAACGTGCTTGTGTTTATCTATTTCTTTGATGACTCGAGAATCAGTTTAACATCGTAGGCTGCAGTTGTCCAATAAAACGTTGATCAACTTATGGAACCGAAAATATTAATATCGAGATATATGCTTATACGTACGTATCAGCCAAGCTTTAGAAAGGTTTACTATGAACAAAAAAAATCTGTAAAAACACAGAAAAGTTTCGGTAGCATACCTTCAGTAACTTTTTACAAAGTTCTGCATTTTAACGGAAATATTTTAAGGAAACTCGTTAAAAATGACATATTTTCCGTTAAAATAAGGGACTTTATAGAATTTCCTTTATGAAATTTCCAAAAACGTCTTCGGTAATTTAACGGATTTTCTTACGCTGTTTACTTGTATGTTTGTAGTTAAGCACAAAGCTACACAATGGACGGTCTGTGCTGTACGCCTACCACAGGTATCGAAACCACAGACATGCCGTTGAGCCACTGGGTGGAGCATTTTTACAGTTTCACACAAACCATAACCTTTTCTGTTGTTTTCCATGTATCTATCGTAATTGTAAATCAAGCAAAGTGCATTATGCAAGAAATGAAGCAATTAAACAGCCACTGTAAACAAACATAGTCGTAATTCCGTTGCGGAAATCGACGTTGCGTTTTTTCTTTTTCTTTACTTATCTCTTTCTTTATCTTTAAGGCTAAAAACTTCAATAAAGCAGTAAGCTCCTGCTATATCCTCAAAATAGCACCTGTTTTTCAAGTATAAGAAATACGAAAGTCGTGAAAATCAATGAGATGTGTCATTTTTTTGTGTCTTATGTCAAAAAAAAATATCGTTGGTATAATATTCAATCGTTCAGTGATCTTTAAGTCATTTTTATCACTGTTCGTGCTAAAATGTAACTGTGTAAAGCGTATACATTCCCTCTATTAAGCTATTAAGTTCTAAGGTGTAAACGAAGTCGTGTGGCTGCTCAAAGACCGCCCCTGCGCATACGCTGATTTCAAATCTTTATTCTTGTGTTGTTTATGATTAACAGTGAATTAATCCATAAATGGTAATTTAGAAGTTTCATAAGCCTTCCTTAGGCTTAGTTTCACAAATGGGCAGGATTTGTACTGTCAAAGGTGCAAAGAAAGGGATGAAAATCACGTCACTACAATCCAATGGATACCCGGAACACTTGATAAAGAAGGTAAACACCAAGAGCAATCAGAAAGAGTGCACAGTACACCTGCCCTTCTGTCGATAAGACCTAGGCTCGAACCTCGGCTACTAACACCACACAAATAACCCCTCTCAGGAGCTCCCTGAACACAACAGCACATTATCAACCGAAACGTAGAATAAAAACTACTTAGTAATTGATGAAAAATAAATAATTAAACTTGGTGATCGAATAGGCTTTTAACCGTGATAACCATCGATATCCGATCGTCACAACCTTACAGTAAGTATTTAATGTGAGTTTCATTCACTGTAAAAATTAAAATTCTGGTCATCAACGAGGTTGTCATAACATAATATGGGTAGTTTGTTATTTCAAAAAATTGATTAATTCCATATACAGAAGTCAAAAATTACTTCAAAGATATGGAAGTTTGTTATTCAGTAGAAAAACGATAAGGTTGCACTATTCCGTGAGGTAACGGATATTATCCTGTTGTATGTAAATGAAAAATAAAGGTATTCCATATAGTTCTTGATTTCGAGCGAAGTAAAGTCTCACTAGATCCAAAATAATATACGAGTTAAAGGTTAACATATAAACTTATATCAAGGCCATTATATTATGCCATTTCAAGCGAAGTAAAGTCTCACTAGTTCCAAAGTAATATACGAGTTAAAGGTTAACATATAAACTTATGTCAAGGCCATTATATTATGCCATTTCGAGCGAAGTAAAGTCTCACTAGATCCAAAATAACATACGAGTTAAAGGTTAACATATAAACTTATATCAAGGCCATTATATTATGCCATTTCGAGCGAAGTAAAGTCTCACTAGTTCCAAAGTAATATACGAGTTAAAGGTTAACATATAAACTTATGTCAAGGCCATTATATTATGCCATTTCGAGCGAAGTAAAGTCTCACTGGTTCCAAAGTAATATACGAGTTAAAGGTTAACATATAAACTTATATCAAGGCCATTATATTATGCCATTTCAAGCGAAGTAAAATCTCACTAGTTCCAAAGTAATATACGAGTTAAAGGTTAACATATAAACTTATATCAAGGCCATTATATTATGCCATTTCGAGCGAAGTAAAGTCTCACTAGTTCAAAGTAATATACGAGTTAAAGATTAACATATAAACTTATATCAAGGCCATTATATTATGCCATTTCAAGCGAAGTAAAGTCTCACTAGTTCCAAAGTAATATACGAGTTAAAGATTAACATATAAACTTATGTCAAGGCCATTATATTATGCCATTTCAAGCGAAGTAAAGTCTCACTAGTTCCAAAGTAATATACGAGTTAAAGGTTAACATATAAACTTATATCAGGGCCACTATATTATGCCATTTCGAGCGAAGTAAAGTCTCACTAGTTCCAAAGTAATATACGAGTTAAAGGTTAACATATAAACTTATATTAGGGCCATTATATTATGCCATTTCGAACGAAGTAAAGTCTCACTAGTTCAGCTACATTGACAGCAATAATTTTCCGATTAACGAAGCTTTCAATGACTTTATACGTTTGGGTTTAATACAAATAAAAACAACATGAAATTACTCTAAACATAGGATTTTTAAATCTATTTAAATGCCTTACAGTTTGCAATATGTACGTACACATGTGATATTGAGTTTCTTTCCGACAAGCACAAGTACAAGTGACATGCAACAAGACAACATGGCCACAGAGAACCTAAAATCAGAAATTGGACTGTGATAAACTATTATTGGTATCTTTTGGCTAATGAAATTTACGTAACATTTTGATGACGCACATGAAATATATGACTAGTAGTCACAATTCACTCTGTCTGTTAATTGACTTTCTATTACGCGGATAGATGATTAATTAAAAACACATTTGTGTGAAAAAGCTATAACTCTAAACAAACATCTGTGTTTGCACATAATGAATACGGTTGAAAATGTCAAAAAGCTTTATTTTGTTGGCATGATATGCGTAGATTTGGCCAACAGAAAAATAGGGTTATCGAAACTTTTGATAAAATATACAGAGACTTCTAAGATTACTTTCCCATGGCGTTGATCATAATCTTCATTGTCGCTGTAGTACTGTATAATTTACCTACATATATATACAGTTCCATAAATTCATCACATAGATATATCATATTTTGTAAACAAAGTCTATACTTTTTTAGTTACAGAAATCATCACGTTGGCGCTCTAAAATAAGTAATTCATACGTAATGAGTTTCTAGTGTTTGATTATGCCGAAATGTTTTGCATTTTGTATAGTTTTCCTTTTATCCTTTTTATGGCAAAAGTTCACAAAATAGCTTTTAAGTTAGGGTTAAAAGCATGGACTAAAGAATAAATTATATTCAAATATTAAAAGTTTGAAGTAAAAGGTGTACACGTAGGAGATTATAGTTTGAGAGTTTGGTTGTCATCTCTTTATCCAATAAGGAAATACTATTGGTTTGAAATTAAACAAAAAAAAAAACAGCTGAAATCCTTATAGGTTGACAGTTTGGTTGTAAAGCTACCATTAGCTTGAAGTTTGTCTAAAAAAAACAGCTGAAATCCTTATAGGTTGACAGTTTGGTTGTAAAGCTGCTATTAGCTTGAATTTGGTCTGACAGAAATCA
>NW_013665928.1:457281-459845 GCF_000517525.1 Limulus polyphemus
CTACATCTAATAATACAACGTTTATTATTTTCTTACAAGTATTTTAAGAATAACTTTAGCTTTATTAATATTACTGATTATAATGTTTCAAATAATAATAATACTCTTACACTGTTTCAACTTATAAAGATCATTTTAAATCTAAGTTGGACGAACCTCGTGATATATCATTGGAATTTCAGCTAAAATAATGTTAACAGCAAGAGTGCCCATCTAATGATTCGAATCATTACAGGCTTTATTTTATTTCTGTGTATTGACTTCTAACATTACGCCATATTAATTCATTGGTTATTTTCCACTTCTGATCCATGTTCTTATGACTTACTTTTACCAAAAGTCATTTCAAACAATGCACAAACTTGCAACCCATTCAAGACATTTTATTTAAAAAATACAAAAACATCTCTAAACTTTCACATAACAACTAGTAAGCAATGTTTCACACATACGCACGATAACTGAAGATATCTGACTAACTACATATAGACAACGTCTAACAATCGTTATATTTCAAACCTTGAAATATCTTTACGCTAAAGGCTCAATAAAACATATTTAAAAGAAACACTCATATTTGCTGTTAAAGGTATTGTTGTGTAGCAGGTATTTATCACAATTGACAATCTTTAACATCGGAACTAAATGAAAAAAAATGTTAAACACTCTTCTTGAAAAACTATATGTTTTTACTTGTTATTTTTAACGCTCTCCTACAATCTGTCTATTTAACATAATATCTAAATTATCTGTCCCACCTACCTATTTATTCCTACCTGTTAATAAAGAACCTAGTTCATTCAGTGTTGTATAGCAGAAGGTGTAGGGTAAATACCAAGTAAGGAAATACAACCCTTACGAACTCCATAACCCACATTAGGTGGCACTATCTTTCAGGCTGCTGTAACATATCTATAATTATTGATGCAATTACAGAAAGGACGGAACTAGCTATTGACAGATTCGTTACCGTTCTGCAGTGTTAGCTCTTCTTCCGGTTCGTTCGATTGAAACTACGCCCTGTGCTAATAGTAGTTAAATGCTCTGGACTGTAAGAACTCCGAACAATATAGACAGAAAGTTCGGTTTTAAAGATGGCTGCTTGTACTGTTTTATATATTCTTATTCATATTTGTTCTGATAACAGAATAACAGAGGTATTATGTATACAATTTCGGTGACCAAACCACAGCTATAAACAGGACAAAAATATTTTTCTGCATGTCATATGATTATATTCACTTTTTATCACATGTTATGCTGAAGTGATATTGTAATGACATGAGTAAACTGTTGACGCCTAAATATGCACATATCTGGTCATGCTACGTTTATCCTATACCTCAAGTACTACACGTTATCATTTTTCTATGAACTGGCGTAACTTTTCATATTACAAGTCGCCAAGACTGTATTTTCAATAGAATAACATCCAATTTTGTTGTTTACTTTTCTTCTTTCCACCTTCCAAACAAGCAAGCAAACGTATGCGTTTAAATTTTTACTTTATAGTCATTTAAGATCTTCGTTTAAGATCTAACAATCAGTGTTTGCAATCAGAATAAAGTTTTCCCCGTAAAATCTCTGATGTAGTTTATGTTCACTGACTTTTTTTTTTTATAATGTGCAACAGACATTTTTCGTTAGGGTCCGTGTCAACGAAGATCTTTCCTTTTTCTTTCCATATCGTCTGGTGATCTTTCCAACGGTGTAAAAAATGTTATAGCTTAGAGAATAAAATATAAGGTGCGCAAAAAATATATATATATTTAAAATTTACTAATCTATAGTGGAAACTGAACGTAAAGAGGGCAGACAATACGGTTATTATATGGTCGTAAATGTTTGTATGCTCAGTTTGTTTGTTTTGTTTCAGCACAAAGCTGCAACGACTTTGGGGTAGTTGCACTCTGTCCGCTCAAGTTATAGCGTTGTAAGTCTTGAAGCTTAGGGCTGATTTATACTCAGTGAAGTGATTTCCAGTTTAAAAGTTTTTGTGTTTGTCCGATGTTCAGTAAAAGGTTACTATTAGGCTACAGGACTTGACATGGTTCATAAAAGTGGGTATATATATATAGACAATAAAAAAACGAACAACTGTTATTTACGTTATCCAACTTCATCTTCTAAACTATTACAACTGCAAAGAAAACGTTTTGGATTTATGGAGTGAACGTCTAATGGTTTAGGTTTCTATCTGGCGTTATTTAGGGGGGTGTGCGATGTGATATTTTACATCAGTTTTCTCCCTGACGTTGCTTGGGGAAGATGCAATGTGTCTTCTAGCATCAGGTGTATCCCTGACGTGCCCCCCCCCCAGTGACGCAGCGATATGTCTGCGGACTTACAACGCTAGAATCCGGGTTTCGATACCCGTGGTGAGCAGAGCACAGATAGCACATTGTGTAGCTTTGTGCTTAACTTCAAACAGATCAAATCAAACAACTCCCTGACATTGCTTGGAGACATGCAATGTGTAATCTGAGAGGTGTCTCCCTAACGTTGATTGGGAGATTGAAATGTGTTATTTGACATCAGTTTTTCTCCCTAACGTTGCTTGGGTA
>NW_013665928.1:460845-471409 GCF_000517525.1 Limulus polyphemus
AGAGTCGAGCGCCCTAACCACCTGGCCATGCCGGGCCTGCTTGGGTATATTCTGCCATCAGGTGTCTCCATGACACCTCACTGGAGAGTTGCAATGTGCTATTTGACGTCAGTTTTTTCAATGACGTTGCAGTGTGTCATCTGACATAATCTATCTCAAATGAAGGTATTTTAGTTAAAAACATTTCTGTAAGTACTGTTAGAAATTCGTTGATTTTGAGAGCATTTCATTTATAAGAGATGATTTATTCTAATCTTTCGAAAAATATTTTTATATACATTTTATTCAGAACAGGATATATATATATATATATATATTCAAAGCTTTTCTATTTTTCATTACGAAATAATCACGATGTAATTTATTTTTATAAAAATCTTGATCGCGTAGGGATTCTAGAGAGAAGATAGAAAAATATAAATAGAGCTGAATGGTTTCTAGGTTTTTTTGGTCGCCACCCTCTGTTTAGAACATAGCCATGCTAAGTTTTTTGGAACATAATCCTTTGCCCAAAGCCTGCGATACTAGACACACACACACTGTTTAGTGTTTCATACAACATAAACTAACGTTGTGATTACACTCTGATGTGAAACCGAGGTGTATATTATATAGGTTTCTTTCATAACAATAACTTCACTTGACTGACATTGGTTTCATTAAGCTTCCGTTTCCCTCGTCCTGGACTGATCACGTGGAGAAGGATTAACGTCTGATTTCCTAGCGCAACCAGAGAAGAATGAATTATGAGAAAGTTACCAGTGCATTGGATCCAATTGATTTTGGCGCCTGAGTTATCACATGAACCATCTACAAGTAAACGGTAAGAAGTTAGTGCTTTGGTCTTTCAGCAAAGCGTTCTAAGTCTCCTTATTTAAGACCAGTAATCAAGTCATACTAAGCGATCTGACACATATCAATATTTAAAGGCTCAACAGAATACAGATTATATTAATATTTAATATACTAGACCTGGCATGAGCAGGAGATTAGAGCGCTCGACTCGCACTCTGAGAATCGAGGGTTCGAATCCCCGTCCCACCAAACATGATCGCCCTTTCAGCTATGGGAACGTTCTAATGTGACGTTCAATCCCACTATTCGTTGGTAAAAGAGTAGATATAAGGTTTTATAGAAATCTGAAACATACAACTACAGAGGTAAAAAATTCACAATAAACCAACAATAAGGTGTTATGATCGTTAGCATCAAACGACACCCGCCAACATTGTGGTTTTACAAACCTTAAAACATAATAACTCCTTCATTTTATTTACCTCTATGAGTGTTCTTTTGGGAATGAAGAGACTTACAGCTACACTGACTAGAAACTTTGTTCCCCACACACCACCACCCCCAAGAAAACCACACACACACGTGTAGAATGTTTCACTTGTTTTCATGTGATCGTATAGTGTGTCGGGTGGTTATTTTAACATTATTAATGCAGAGATGTAATGGCATCAGTCTCCAAGAAAATGGGTAAGAGTACGAATACCTCCAATTTTCAAAGGGGTATCATAATGGGTGCCCGTCTAGTAAAGCGTCGTTAACAAGTAATGTTTCTTCTTCTTCTATCAATTCAAAGACATCTGTCATCAAAGGCTATCAGCTGGAAGATCATGGATCTGCCAGTAATAAAACTATGATCGCCAATCGCTCATAACAGACAGAGGGAAATGATACGATTAGAGAAGACTGTAAAGTGTAATAGACGTCAGAATGTGACAGATTCTTTCAAATATAGTCAGGATATAACGATCTGCAATCGTACCTTGCAAAAAAAAAGAACATTACAAAAACTGTCATAGACAGCTGGAAACCAATTCAAAAACCTAATAATAAATATCGTAGAGAATAAATGGCCATTCGTCTTCTGTACCGATGCTAAAGTGAAAATTTTGAGAAATCTACGTTGGGCACTTGACTTAGTTTTGTTGTTCTGACAATTTAAGCAGCTTGAGATGATGTAAAGGTAAGGAGAGAATTGACTACCTCTCTCACAACCTGATGTTTACCCATGTTATCAGAGATATTAATATTTACCCATGTTATCAGAGGTATTAATATTTACCCATGTTATCAGAGGTATTGATATTTACCCATGTTATCAGAGGTATTGATATTTACCCATGTTATCAGAGGTATTAATATTTACCCATGTTATCAGAGGTATCAATATTCACCCATGTTATCAGAGGTATCAATAATCAACCATGTTATCAGAGGTATTGATATTTACCCATGTTATCAGAGGTATTGATATTTACCCATGTTATCAAAGGTATTAATCTTATTATGCGAGTTCCTAAACAGAATATTGTTCAGTGTGCTTGGTTGAATGATTTTGCTGGGAGGGGAAGATGACCGAAGTAACTGGTATTTTATTTAAGTCACCCTTAGCTAATAAGACGCGATGGTTTGTTGGATTATCTCTTGCCAGTCGTTGTGGAGATGATGTATTGTTGCATTGTGGGGTAGGCATGAACAACTGAAACGTTTAAAATACACTGAATACTATTCACTCTTCCAAAGGAATCTAAATACCTCTGGTAACATGGGTAAATATTAATACCTCTGATAACATGGGTAAATATCAATACCTCTGATAACATGGGTAAATATCAATACCTCTGATAACATGGGTAAATATTGATACCTCTGATAACATGGGTAAATAACAATACCTCTAATAACATGGGTAAATATTGATACCTCTGATAACATGGGTAAATATTAATACCTTTGATAACATAGGTAAATATCAATACCTCTGATAACATGGGTAAATATTGATACCTCTGATAACATGGGTAAATATTAATACCTTTGGTAACATGGGTAAATATCAATACCTCTGATAACATGGGTAAATATTAATACCTCTGATAACATGGGTGAATATTGATACCTCTGATAACATGGCTAAATATTAATACCATGGGTAATAACATGGGTAATTGCTTCTTTCTTTCTTAATTTTTCATTCGTTTTATAGAAGTAATTTTTAATCTAGACATATTTTATCGTACTGTTCACGTAAGTACGTGACCATTATGGGGGCTGGAATATCAACCTTAGGTCATAAGTGGTCTGGTTACATTAAGCCTGTTGCATTTTTATTTTTCCATACATGGCTGCAATCGGTGAACAGTAATTTTAAACATATGGCATTCTGTGCTTCATCATTCATATCTGCTCTTAATCTTACATTTATTCCCTCTTCCTTTGCCCCCCCCCCCAGTGACACAGCGGTATGTCTGCTGAGTTGCAACGCTAGAAACCGGGTTTCGATACTCATGGTGGAGAGAGAACAGATAACCCTTTGTGTAGCTTTGTGCTTAACTTCAAACAAACAAACAAACAATTCCGTCTTCCTTCTTCCACAGACTTTGGAACAGAGATTAGATACGATAGATGGTTTATCCATACCACTGTGTCAGTCCTAATTCTGAAGACACCTTTCTTACTTAGGCACATTTTACCTTTATCACAACGTAGCTTGTAATCTAGTTTTCTATTCGTCCATCTTTTATGTGGAACGCTTTTTGTTTTTGACCTTGTTGTATGAATACCTGTATCAAGGTGTGGTATTTACGCTGTCTTTTCTTGAAACACTCAAATTCATATCACTACACAACAGTTATATATCGATAAAGATCAACTGAAAGATTGCACAACATCTACATAAACAGTTATGTATATATGTGTTAAGGTCTAAATAAAACAGACCGCAAAAAATAGCGTTTCCTTGTATTTGATGACATTTTAAAACAGGTATTCAGATATTTAGTCCAGAAAAATAGTTTATAAACAACAAAAAAATTTAACTTTAACATCTGAGGCAAACAGGTATTTTAAAACAGGTATTCAGATATTTAGTCCAGAAAAATAGTTTATAAACAACAACAAAAAATCTAACTTTAACATCTGAGGGAAAAAGCGTTAATTCTATAGCAATTCAAAGCCCTCAGCAAAATTATTAAGTAATAAGTCCAAAAAGCAAAAATAACTCATACTTAAAGCTTACAAGAAAAAACAATAAATTTCAAAGTTAATTTCCAGTAAGTGTGAAATAACCATGTCGGAAACAAAATGAGTATACGCACAATAATGGAATAAGCTTTTAGTTGCCCTATAGGTTTAATATCCTTCAGCGAAGAGAAAACAGTATTTCTCTTCCCTGCGGGTTATCATAATGCACAGGACTATTACAGGCAGTCACGTTAGAACTGCGTTTGTCTTACTGGAATCTTCTACTACATGTCGTCTCTGTCTCGTGAACTTGGATCGGGTAGGAAATAGATTGAGGGAGATTACTTCCATTCAACATCGTCCAAGTAAAAACTGTACAAGCAGGATTCTTCCAAATATAAGTCGGAACTAAAAATATCGCAAACTAATCTTACTGTTCCAATTCAATATTAGTCGAAAACTAAAGAAAAAAAAAGGGGGCTTATGAAAAACGACTTGTTCAGACACACTGAATTACCACACGTCACTCTGCCAGCACGTTTTTGATAGGTTGATAAGAAATGCTACGAAGAAAAGGAAAATAGTAGGAATTTTGCATTTTATGTACCTTTTGGGGGAATACTTTCAAGTTTTCCATTAAACCTTTTAATAATGTTACAAGAAAACGTTTTCAGGAAATGGAACTGATAAATCTATCACGAATGCAAAATCCGCTGAATTTATGAAGATGAAATGGGATCAGCTTGACGTAAACGATTAAATAATAATAGTAATAAACAACAATCACGCGCTTTTAACTATCCTGCAGGTACACAGCTGTGATGTAATTACTTCAAAGCGATTGAACATAACTATATGTATATTTCCTGATAATGGGACAAAGGCATTTGTGTTGTCTTTGTTGTGAAGCACGATTTAAAAGTTCTTGAGTGAGGTGATAGACTTGTGCTTTGTAGATAATATGGAGCACGTTTTGGTAAACGTAATCAAAAGTGAAACGTCTCGATAAATTCGGTTTGCTTCTTGCGTGAAACTGGTTGAAACTGCAATTCTTGTCTTTATCGACTGCCTTTTGTAACAATAATTCATAAATTTCATAAAAATCAATTTCGTGAAATTTAGTCCTAACGATTAAAGCATCGAACTTATAATGAGTTTGACAATACGGCGCTCACTGATAGTAATTCGTAAAAACTTATGGAATAAGAGCTGGATAAGAGATAAATTGTTTTAAGGAATTTCTGCTTTATGGCGCCTCCTGCTGTAACACCTTTTGGTTTCCTATAAGTATTCGACATCTTAAAACGTGTTTCAGTTTGTCAAATCAATCTCAAGCAACTAAACAGTGATATATTGTATCCTTACCTCTTCCCTAGCGGCATAAAAACAGGACTTTACTGCTACCTCATAATTTTCATATTTGGCTATAGCTTTACTTTAGTTTTAAAAGCTAATACAAAAATCTTCCAATTAAAATGTAGTTCTTTGGTGGTGGAGGTAGACTTATTCACGATATATGGCTTTTCACTGATGCCCAAGTAAAACGAAGCTGGATAAAGTAATTTAGTTGCTAAATTTAATTATTTTCAAACAGCGACTTCTGGTGTAATTAAAACGAACCCGAATAACGTATGATTACTTTAATTATTTTCAAACAGCGCTTTCAAGTGTAATTCAAATGAACCTGAATAAAGTAACCGAGTTGATAATTTAAATTATTTTCCGATAAGACGCCTTTTGGTGTAAATCAAACGAACCTGAATAAAGTAACTGAATGACACATTTAATTATTTTTCAACAGGATGCTTTCTGATGTAATTCAAACGAACCTGAATAAAGTAACTGAATGATACCTTTAATTATTTTTCAACAGGATGCTTTCTGATGTAATTCAAACGAACCTGAATAAAGTAACTGAGTTGATAATTTTAATTATTTTCCGATAAGACGCCTTTTGGTGTAATTCATGTAATCCAAAGTCGCATACTTTCTTCAGTTCCAAGAGTATCACATACCCAAAGTTAGAAACTGACTTACGAACTGTTGAAATGTAAAGAAGACGCAACTCGCAGTGCAATCTGATTCTTATGTTTATAAGAAACTAACACACTCTTCGCCATAATAGTGCACATGTGTGGCCTGCAATAAATACATAAGTTAAATACGTGTGTAATCTAAGAAATATTTATATATATATAAAGACAATTGCTATGCGACACTGCAGAGCCAAATACAATATTCGACAAAACACGAAAACCAAAGATAATATTGTTGCTTATTCCTTTCTTTCAAATTAATAACTCGTGAATATGCTTAATAAACATATAAATAGAATACCGAGTTTGGTTTCGCCTACATAACGTGTCAGTTTTTTTTTGCAGTAATCTATAGAATAGCTGCAAGTCATAAAGAATGAGTTGACAAACTCGCTCCAATATTTTTGTTTTGATTTTCCAGAAGAATGTGTTACAAGCCTTTACTAAAGCAGTCGTATTTTACTGGTGTAATCGTCTTTTGCTGGGGAAACGTGATTATAATCTATTAACTTTCTCATAAAATAAGAGAGAATAAGAAGTGTGCAGCGGATATGAAGGAAATAGCGTGAAGGGACAGAATAGACAAAGCAGTGTTTAAAAAATGCAATAAGCCTAATACTGTTGCCTGACGACAAAGCTAATGATTACAATTACACTTCGCTGAAAAAAAAGGTGTTTAAACCATAACAGTTATTATTTTAACAAACGGATTATATGAATAGCATTCCGAACACTGTATTTTATTTGTTGTACCTCAGCCGGTCTGATAAGCTCCGGTATCAAGCGAAGATTTCGTCGACAATGGGCATAGTGTGGTTGAAATACCATTATGCCCTCTATACTATTATGGCCAGGTGGTTAGGGCGCTCGACTCACAATCTGCTGGTCGCGGGGTCGAATCTCCGTCACACCAAACTTGCTCGCCCTTTCAGCTGTGGGGCGTTATTATGTGACGGTCAATTCCACTACTCGTTGGTAAAAGAGTAGCCCAAGAGTTGAACGGTGGGTGTTGACGACTAGCTGCCTTCCCTCTAGTCTTACACTGCTAAAGTAGGGGCAATTAGCGCAGATAACCCTCGTGTAGCTTTGCGCGAAATTCAAAACAAACAAACAAACACACCTTTTCACAGAAGACCCCTTATTGACGGAATGGAAAATGCGGTGTTTGGAAATTACAATAAACCTAATACTATTGTGTTATGGCAAATATAATTGATTATATTAGTATTCTACCTTCTACTTTCAGTTTTCCTTCAAACCCCTTCATATTTTTAGTATTTATTTCTGTTCAAGTTTCGTTACTTTTCTGGGATCGTCTCCTTCCTAATATTTTTATCATTTCAACGTAAACACAACTGAAACAAATATGCTTTAACGGCTTAAACTCTTTACCAGGAATATCAAATATCTAGCCATCTCTGAAATACAAAATTCTTTGTCAGGTTTTTCTTAAAATCGATGATATATCTTTAGAAACGGATAAAAATATTTCGTCAGTGTAGTACTAGCCTCTTGTGCTTTTATAATCAATCCATTAATTACCTGCCAGTAGCTCAGTGGTAAGCTTGAGGGCTCATAGCGCTAAAATTCGTAGTTCGATCCCTGTGGTGGATACGGCGCAAGATAGCCCACTGTATAGCTTTGCGTTTAAAACCAAGCTTTACATCGCCTACACGGATAAAATGTTATGTACATGTGCTAATATTAATGTTTGAATAACTATCTAGTGTTATTCTGCTATCCAATTGTTATTCATAATTCTTTGGAATGTGATTCTTGGAGTTTCATATTAATTTTTTAAATAAGTTCTTTCTGCTTCTGGCGAGAGCACTAATGAAATAATACTTCAAATTATTCAGAGCCTTTGCTCACGTATAGAAAGAATACGAACGTTTTAAGAATTTAAAGAATTTTTGTACAAACATACGAGTGGGTACGACAGCAAAGTCGAGCTTGTAACCAAGATTTATGATAATCTAATTTTTATGCAACTTCAGAAACTAATTCAAAAATGAAAATATTAATCTCTATCTCTCTCAATGCATCATAAAATATTCTAAAATAATACTGCTTACTTATTATTCTTTCCCATTTTTTATGTAAAAAAAATAATCAATGAATTAAAATGTACTTATATATTCTATAGATTACTGAACTTTTTACTTTAGTGTTCTTTTTTAAATCTTGATAATTAACATTTATTGTATATTTTTTTCCTGAAAACTGCATAATAGCTCCGGAATTCTTCAGCATGTGCACCTTTAAACACTATGCTTAGTTAACATGGCTAACAGGAATGCTAATAAATATATTTAAGAAACATATGTCACGGAATGTTCACTGCCAGTTGCCTTAAATGATAACACGTGGATTTATTTTTGTATAAATTTCATCTATAACAGTAAAAAAAATTACGTGAGCCAAATATCTTATTCATTCATAAACTAGGCTTCTGGGAGGAGCGTAGTAAAAACACAACCGATAAATCGAATGAGAATAACCAACATGTTTTTCTATTTTGTGCCTGTACTTTATGGTGATGGGTTTTCTGTATGTCATCCTTACTTAAAGGAGTAATCTCTCCTGTATTAAAGCCCAGATCACATTGAATCACCTTTTCTTAAGCCCAACTGTTCCTCGATGGGCTAGCGGTAAGTCTACGTACTTACAACGCTAAAATTTGGGGTACGATTCTTCGTGGTTGGACACAGAAGACAGCCGAATGTAACCTAGACTTTGTTAAATAGTCAAAATCATAATTTTTCAACGTTATACGTATCTTATAAACTGTTGTCGTTGACAGACTGGCATATAAGTGAGAGGATGACGGTTTTGTGTGTGTGTGTGTGCGTTTTCTGGGTCGGGAAGTTAACTTTAAGCTTGACTAAATAAGCACTTTAATAACGCACATTTATTAAGCACAAACACTGGACTGTAACATCACTTTCTTAATAACAAATGTTGTTATGGTAAGTCAAATTCTGTCTGTATGTTTTTGCGCTCCCTTTTTTTTATTTAATGGATACTTATCTTAAACATACATTTACCTTCTATAAGCTCTAGTCGTTTAGCTCGGCATGGCCAGGTGGTTAGTGGGCTTGAATCGCAATCTGAGGGTCGCGGGTTCGAATCCCCATCCCACCAAACATGTTCACCCTTTCAGCCGTGGGGGCATTATAAAGTGAAGGTCAATCCCACTATTCGTTGGTAAAAAAGTAGCCCAAGAGTTGGCGGTGGGTGGTGATGACTATCTGCCTTTCTACTGCTAAATTAGGGACGGCTAGAGCAGATAGCCCTCATATAGTTTTGCGCAAAATTCACAACAAACCAGACTCTAGCCGTTTAGACAGTATACAAATTAGGGGTAGATCGGCTTAATAGCAGAAGTTAGGAGAAAACACCAACTTCATATTAGTATTTCAAGAAATTACTAATCAATGTATGACAAGAAATGAGTTTGTGATGTTTATTTGTGGTTAAGCACAAAGTTACACAATGGGCTATCTCTTTGTCCATCACGGGTATCGAAACCCGACTTTTAGCGCTATAAACTCTCAGACTTAACTCTTAAACACTGGGGAGGGGGGGGGGCAAAAAGAGTCAAATCTATTCCTGTTTTGTTATAATATTTACTAAAATCATCAGTCATAAGAATATATTTTCTCGCAGACGACTTATGATATTTAGTGTTGATTTCAACGTGATTAAAGCATTGATTTGAAGATGTAGCCATTCTAAAAAAAAATGTTGTACATATTAGCAAAACGTTATTTAGGATAATTAACACCTTGTTGTATTGCAGCGCTGGCTAATACGTACACTGTACAAGGTCTTATCGTGGAATTTTAAGGGAATATTACTAGTACTAGTGCATTGAATTTATCATTAACTTCAGACAAGGAAAGTAATCTAGTACCCATACAGTGTAATCCAAACCTGGGTTTTGCTTCTAATTGTATATTAAGTTTGTAAAGATAAGATAAGCAGGAAGTGTAAATGCAGAATGCTTTTAGCTTTCAACCACTTTTTTTAACAGTAACTGATATGAAATGTTCATTATCCTTCGTTAAAAATTGATCTTTGAAGCGTTAGAGTAATATAAAAACGAGCTATCTTAGAGCATAAAAAACTGATGTGAAAACTGTTAGTTATATAAAATTAACTATTTCCCATGTCTTTCAAAATATTTATTAATTAATTAGATATGAGCAAATTCTATTAAAGGCACAAACTTTGAGGTGCCCTCTGTTTTGGTTATCGTTTTTGCTACTGGATTTAGAGCTGTAGTAATTCATGAGGTCAGATCTGGTAAAAATCTATATAAATAATACGCTTCCGTTTGTCTGTCTGGAACTTTTCTCGCAAATTTCTTGATCTACAAATATTTAGATCTAAAATACGCATGCACAATTCGTTCAAAACCATATACTTATTAATTTGTGGGGCCCCCCAGTGGCACAGCGGTATGTCTGCGGACTTACAACGCTAGAAACCGGGTTTCGATACCCGTGGTGGGCAGAGCACAGATAGCGCTTGTGTAGCTTTGTGCATAA